>NW_010255820.1:7818-8169 GCF_000690775.1 Eurypyga helias | reverse complement strand
CTTCTCCTCATCCCACTGGGGGAGGAGTCAGTGAGCAGCTGCCTGGTGCCAAGTTGCTGGCTGGGCCTAAAGCATGACAGCAAGCAGGGATGGAGTGGAGGGGGGAGCAGCAGAAAGGATGAACGGGCAAAGACAAATGTTCTGCCACTTCCTTAGGGAAAGTTTGCATAGGACCAGCTGGCACCTTAATGAATTCTCCTTTAGGATCTGCAGCATTACAAGGCTCTCTTATGCTGCATTCAGCCAATTATTACTAGCATATGTGTCTAAAAAAATATGAAAACATACAAATAATGTGCTTATGCTAGTGTGGAATTCCCCAGATTTTAGGAACTGTTAAAATCTCTTACC
>NW_010255820.1:0-7751 GCF_000690775.1 Eurypyga helias | reverse complement strand
GAGTTTAAAGGGAAAAAGTATTATTTACTAATATTATACAGGAAATCTCCTGTAAATCTGAATAGGAACCTATAGACTTCTCTCTTAAAGGTTAAAGATTCCTTCTTTGTTTCAGTTAAAGGTTCCTACTTCCTGTATGTCATATGCAGAAACAGTTTTTGTTCTTTTAAACACTTAAACAAGTATTATGTGTATTACTCTCATGTGATGATACGGGATTTACCTACACATCAACATTTCAACTACTACCATGAATAAACAAGACACATGATACCTTTTCTCCCTCAAAGTTCTCTAGCACCATTTTTAGGAAAGAAGACATTTCCAGCATCTGTTGCCTCCACATGTAGACTCTCCTGTGTATAGCAGATAATCTCAGTATCTCCCTGATGACACAACAGCTTCTCTGTTTTCTTGTCTGAAAATGCTGTGCTCAAGACTCTGTTTTCATTCGCACAGCTGCCTTGTTTTCAAGTTGCTATGCAGTCTTACTCTTCATTGAGATGATCTGTGAATAAATCCCAAATCTCATAATCAATTTTCATATCTCCCCCAGTGTTTATGCGATGCTGCCTACCTACATGCCACTGGTTTTATCCCAAAACGTTTACGTTATTCGTGAACAGGACTCCTAGACACGTGCCTTAGAGCAGCTTTAGCACTGTCACCTGGGGGGCTCCGAAATCAGATTTTGTAATGCTTGTGCCGGGTGTTCTTCAGGCCCGTGTTGGCCTGAGCTGCCGGCTCTGCAGTCCTATTCCTTACATATTGCTGGCATTAGAAATACTTTTCACTGGGAGAGGCACCTACTTATCAGTATCAACGTCACATTCTTATGCAAAGCTTTGGCTGCTTTCCATTGCTCCCCTTAATTTTTCTACTATCATTTCATAATTAATTAACCAAGTATTTTTTGGGCAAAAAATTTGCTTGCACGTTTCTGGAAGATGCTGTCTTTGAAGAATTTTTTGCTGTTTAGCAGCAATTGTTTAGGACTTCATCTTGCACATCTTTTCTTCATCTATAAGAAAAAAAGGTTTGGAACCTTCTGAATATCCATTTGATCTAATATTCCTTCCTCCGTGGGAACAGTATTGTTCCATTCCGTAGGAACAAATCTAGTAGCAAAATTTGCCCTGGGTTATTATCTGATGTTTTCTGGTAACTGGTTTCAGAATCAGTCTTAGATTTTGCTATACCTGTAGTTATTGCTTGTTATTTGACATACGCCACCCCTTAGAAGACAGATTTCTTAGAAAATGGAAAGATCAGATGTAAAAAGATTCCTTTTAAGTATTTCTGTGTTGACAGGATTTTAGAGTAGTAGTAGGTTTTGGGGGGGGTTATTCACTGTACCTTACACTGCTTTCGCTATGGGTTTTATTTTCCTAGGATTTCTACGTCACTGGGGTGTCCCTGTATGCAGGAACACCTCCGAGGGGCTGAGCTGTGAATTACCATTCGTTGTCCGGTGCACGCCAACCTCCGTGTTACCTTCTGTTAAAGCGACCCTGGCTCTTGCAAGGCTTATGGAGAGAGCTTGGTTTGCGGCGCTCAGCCCGAGGGCCTGCCCAGGATAGACACTGCTGCTGTACCGTCCTAGCCCTGTGTAAACTGGCTGTGACCAGCTCTTCAGTACAATCCATTCCAATCCGTTTCAATTTTCAGAGTTTTTCATAACAAAAAATCACCCATCTCCCATTTTACCTGTGAGTGCTGAGCAGCGATGGCGAGGGAGAAGCACTGCAACCTCGGCAACCACCACTTCAGAGGAGGTGTCACCTGTGCCGTGTCGTGACACTCCACTGCAAAATCAAGGCCGTGAGGTCACGTATTTCTTTCCTCTTGCTCAGCCCTGTGTGCGTAGGTGTTGTGTCTAAACTCTGGTGGTCTGCCACGGGAGGGTGTTTTTAGCCATCACTCACAGGGTTTGGTTTTCTGCTTGGAGCTCGACGGTGCCCATCTGTTGGCTCCCAAAAGAAGTTTGCAGCTCTGCTTTGTGCCCCAGCACACGTATTTCCTCTCGTCAGCGACATCTATCCATTCACAGCACGGGACTGACGGAAGCTGAACCCAGCTTTAGCAGCAATCTCTGTGAACGCCACTGAGAAGCAGTGGTTAGAGGAGAAAGAGGCATTTCTTCTTTTTCTTTCCCAAACCAAACTAAAGCTTGTTTCCAGCTTGCTGTTGTATCTATCCACAAGCTGTTCAGTCAACTGTGTGTAGCCCACTGATTTCGAGTCCCGCTGCGTGGTATCCTTACGGTCCAGCTGTGCAGAAACAGCTCAGACCACAGTTCCTTCGATGCGTGCTGCGTGCGGAGTTTTCCAAGAGGCTCTGCAAAGAGTCCAAGGAACTCATGAGCAGAGAGGCATCTCTTCACCCATATCCGTAGTTGAGATCATGCCCAGTCCACTGTGCAGTATGGGGTGAAATCCACAGGCTGTGACGCTTTCCTCTAGTTAAGGCCTCTGGTGAGGGCACACTGGTGTGCTTGGCTTGCACGCAGAAACACACATCAGTGGTATCAGTAAGGCAATCTTGGCTGTAGCAAAACACAGAGGAATTTGTGTGTACACCTGAGGATTTGAGCCATTTAACAAATTCTTTAACCTCACACCATTAATTCTGCAACCTCCACTGCCTCTGTTATTTGCATATTGCTAATTCCGTCCTTGCCTTGTACGCTGCTCCGCAACTGCTGCTCCAGACCCTGTGATTCTGGGAACAGATGCAGAATCAAGCCTTGCTCCTGCCAAGCTTTCTAAAAACAGCTCATCCCAAGGCCTTGCTGTGCTGGCACTGGCTCTGCAGAGGCAGGGACAAAGATGGCAGGGTTTGTTCAGGGGTGAGCTCCTTAAGTATTCCTCCGCTTTCTAGTACTTTCTAGTAGTGGCACACAAACCCATTCATACTGCTTTGGGAAAGTGAGAATACATCAGCCTCAACACAGGATTTGCTTTTTCCCTAGTGAAAAGCTTTCCCTCCCTGGATATTAAAGAGGTATTTAACAAATCTAATAGCATCCTGATGTTTATCATGAAAAAAAACCTGTCTTTTATGGGGTTTGGTTTTTATTTTTGTGGGTGTTTTGCCTTTTTTTTTTTTCCTTCTTTTTAGAAAAAGGTCCTTGTGGATATTTTCTGGGGTTTTTTTGTAATCTTTATTATATTCAATGAATGTTAAATTTACTGCTGAAACATTTTTTAAAATCCATTTGTAGAATGTAAAAGCCAACCACAAATTATTTTAATATCTACAAGAAAAAGATAATTCATTCCTTTTCTTCCACATCCAAAAATAGATTCTCTTTGTTATTGTTGCCAATGCAATTGCTTATAAGCCAATCTGATTTGGGGAGAAAATGGCTACCTTAAACTGAAGCGAGATGCTGCCACCCATAGGCTTGCACCACACTCTGATTTAACGCTGGTTTAACTAGACATTTTTTGAAACCTGCCCAGACTAAAGCATATAACTCTCTGTTCGGCTGCACTGTATGGAGGATTTATGAGTACGTCTATAATCCTGCAGCTGCGTCCGCATAGAGAACTGATAAGGATGAACCGAGTCATTTTCTAAAGCATTTGAGTTAGGTAGCACAGTCATTTTCAGGCCAACCCTTGCACGAACACTGACATCAGGTGCCCAGGAGGACGCAGGTATGGCAGCTGCTCTGTTGCTGCGACAATACTTGTGTTAAAAGCCTCTTTTCCTCCCTCTAATTTTAAAAACTTGTAATGAAAAAAAAACCAAAACAAAAATATTAGCAGAAAATGGGTGGTCAGCATGGAGGGAATTATGTAGGTGAATAACTGTGTAGTAAGATTAATACGGATCATGGGAAAATAAATTAATTCCTGAAACTGTTGTGGTATCCTCAGCTCTGTGCCTTGAATCAATGAAAATATGTCATAAGTGCTCATTTCCTTGTTTCTCAGGGAATGTAGGTGGGAAAGCTTCACTCTCGAGCATGAGAGCCCTGGCCTGGCCTCTCGGTGGAGCTCCGTCCGCCTGTGTTCTGCACAGGCTTTAAAGGTGATAGATCCTGCCCGTGTGAAGAGGAGGGACTTACTCATTCACTCTCGCGCTGGATATTTGTTACCCTTGGCTCTTGTGTTCCTGCGGAGAGCTGTTTTACCGCGGAGAGCTCTGCCAGGTCACCAGGAGAGGTCTGCAGCCTGGACATGGGTACCGCAGCAGAACGCTGCACAGGTGCAGTTTCTGGCATCCTGTGGTGGGTGAAGTACCATTTGATTGGTCTCTCTTGGTTGTCTTCAGGGCAAAATAGGAGTTTGGTAGCGCATGAGATTATTCTGGGCTCTCTCCCTGGAAAATGACTTGGTTTCCAGAATGTGTTCATGTAGGCAATCATTAGTGCTGCACTTCTTGTTGCTTGTTAGCCAATTGTGCCTGCTTACAATGTAGCTGAAATAAATTAGAAGAGATAGAAACCAAAGATTTTGTGGTTGTGTGAACTGAGGCCAGGAATGTGCATCTGATCACTTGTTCCTTTCGGTTCTGTAACTTGTGTTTGGGAATGGAAGTAGTGAAGGAATCTATCCTCTTATTTCTGGCTGGGGGGGAAATACCCCAGTTTTTCTATGGAAGGTGTTAACCAGTGTTTACACTTGGTAGGAGCAATTTCACCCACAGCCTGTGCTTTCTGTAAGCCCCTCTCTGAAGCTTTCAGAAAGGTGTTTGCAGGATATTCTTGCCCAACTCTGTTTACCTGCTCTCCCTCCACCTGACAGAGCAGCAGTGGGTTCTCACTAGGATTCAGAGTACAGCTCAGCCAAATGCCCCCCCCCGCTGCTACCATAGAAACCCAGAGCCAGCTGTGTGGTGGAGCAAATAGCCCCTCCAAGTCTCTTGTAAATTCCAAGCCCCTCCAGGGTTTTCTTGTCTCCACCAGCTTTGTCTGCTTTCCCCTGGTAGGACGTGCATGCTGCTGGGCTGGCAGAGGGGCTGAGCAGTAGCCCAGCAGGTGTGGCTGGAGGAGCGGAGCCCGCTTTCTTGTGCTCTTTTGTAGCGCTCAGCTCCCTGGCATCACAGCCAGCAGAAACACGGAGTCCCCACGGAGGTGCCGTCGATTTTGGTTGAATCTATTGTAAGCTTCAGGACTGACTGGAAGGGCGCAAGAAGGGTTGTTATGCTGATAAGAGAATAGCTGCACTGGTTTTGGGCTCCGACTTGTGTGGTTGTGTCTTACCCTGCTGACACAGCGAACACTCAGGTACCTCTGCCGAGGCCTGGCACTCCCTTTAACTCATCACACGGGCTACAGGTTCCCTCACGGCACCATGGCAGGTATGAGACTTGGCAATCCAGGACTTTACGGAACTCCCTTGTCTTTAGCCCTGACACAAATGTCACTCGGCAGGAACTTCTTGTTTTCAGTGGACTTGTCCGGCTCAGCTGTCACATGACGTTCCTCATCCATATTCCATCACTCAGCTACTACTTTCTCAGTTGTATCTGTAGCATGGAAATAGCGTAGTGGACTGATGGTGTCAAGGTCCTGAGAGCAAACTCTCAACTTCTCAGTGAATCAGGAAACAGCTTGGTAAGCACACATTTCACAGTAGGATGCTTCGAAAGGGACGTAGTGGCTGCGTGCCCAAAGCTCGAGGAAATAATTCTGAGCAAGAAAAGTATTGCAGATCTCGTTTCCATCTTCGTTAGATCCTCTTGCCTTGGGTGCTGAAGCTTCATGGTAGAAGGAAGGATGCGAGTCCTCTGCGTCGCTTGGCTGCTGTATGTGGCAGGTAGCATCAGGATTGACGCTGAACGTGTGGCTGAGTTGCCCCATGAAAGCAAGTGTTCAGGCTCTCAGAAACTCTCGTTGCCTCTGTCTCAGTAAATTCCAGAATCTGCTACTCCTATGATATTCCCATTAACTAAAAAAATATTTTGCTGGTCAAAGCAATCTTACTCAAAAATAGGTATACTGGAAAGCTTGGGAATTTGGAATGTGGATCACAAATTCTGGCAGGAAGATTGGCTTCAAAATCAGAGTTACTCTGAGAAGTTTGTATAGCAGCGAGTACAATGTCTAAAGGGCAGCTTAAAAATTAATAAACTAATATTACTACTAATTAATCAGGATTGGTATTTGTCTGGACCTCTGACAGTACTTTCTCTGCCAGTGCAAACAACCTGTGTGTGAGTTTCTGGGCTCAGGATAAGCACAATGGCATTGTGGGTTCTACTTCAACTGCAACTATGTCTCCTGTTCAAAAGAGGAAAAGGGAGAAGTATATTGATTTCTTCTACATCGAGTTGAATTCCAGAAGTGTTAACCTCTTTAATATTTCAATGTGTTTCATGTTTTTTGCATGTACAGGATGGATAACAAAGAGGGAGAAGAGAATTTATCTTTACTTAAATAATTACTCCTAGATATGTACAATATAGCAGACAATTGACTAAACAGCTTTGTTTCCCTCCTGCAGCCGCCTCCTCAAATATATGATAAACAGCTGGATGAAAGGGAACATACAATCGAGGAATGGAAAGGTAATTGCAGTTTAGAATTAAATGGGAAGGGATATTTCAGAGGCAAAATGGCCACGTCCCACCACCAAGTTGCATCCATGTAAAACTACAAGAATTCCTTTGACATGAAGAATTGGCACTAGGCACTGGTGCTTTGGTAGCGAAAATGTAAGAGATGTCCTGAGGGCTGTCATGATCTGCACAGGTTCATGTTAACACAGGAGGTGCCTATTCCAGGGCTTCACTGAAATCGAAGGTATCATCTGGACAACAGAATCCTGTGCAGCAGGACGATGCATCGGAATTCTACCCACAGTAAAAAGCACTGTATTACTGTGCTGCTTCATTTCCAGACAGTGCAGTGTTCTACTTTAACCCTATTTGTCTCAATTCAGCTCCAAAAACAGGTGGTAGGGGAGGGGAATGGAAGAGAGAGGTGTTAGCTGTCAGACTCGTGAAGACAAGGTAGGGCAGACCTAGGGAGCTCGTGGGAGGGCTACGACGCTGTGTTTCGTGATCAGTGTTTGGTTCGTGATCCCAGGCATTGGTTCCTCTTTGTAACTTGCAATTTTCTCTTCCAGAACTCATCTACAAAGAAGTAATGAATTCAGAAGAAAAGACTAAAAATGGCGTAGTAAAAGGACAGCCTTCTCCTTCAGGTACTCGGCCCCATTGAATAACTCTGGTGTGTTTTCTCTGCTGACAGCGAGAATGCAGACAGCTGAAGCACTTGGGCTATACTTGCAGTTACACAGACCAATTAAGGAGTTTTTATGAAATCCAGTGTTCTGAATGGGTTGACCTTGATTAATAGTGCTCCCGTGCCACGATAATTCTTAAAAATTGGTCTGCTTGCTATCTGAGATAGAGCTGTCTTGGTACTGTCTATTGAAAGGTCTTTGGTAACAGACTATATTCCTGTGGGTGGGGAGGCTTATCTCACCCTGTTATTATTGTACTGCTTAGGGATGGATAACTGAGCTAGTACTCTGCTAGTTGGTATCAGCCAAATTGTTGATGTGAACACACATCCATCTGTTGGACACATGGATGACACTACACCGCCCGTGTAAGCATCTGGTGCCTACTCTGGTAGCTTAGCCTTTCGGAAGTCTGAGAACGTTAGAACAGCTCACTGACAAGCTTGGTTGACGCTCATGTCCTGTCACAAAAAAAAAATCACAGCTAAATTTTACCTGACGAAAATTCACATCCGCAGCCTTTCCACAGAAAGGCAAACTGTGTCTGCCAAT
>NW_010255819.1:33441-51425 GCF_000690775.1 Eurypyga helias | reverse complement strand
ATATTTATATGTTATATATATACAAATTTGCTTTTGTTGTCTTTACTGCAATCCTTTGGCTGGTTTAAGATTTCAGGGACAGCTACAATATAATGATATTAGTTTTTTGTCACAATTTTTTTTTCAGTTAAAACTCCTTTCCATCATTTTGCAGGATACTCATTGCTTTGAAGCTTAACGTCTACCCTAAAAGACATTTTGTCAAGTACTTAATATGTGTGGTAATAGATCACATGTAGTTAACTCCTGCTCCTGCTTAGTCAAATTCTTAACATAAAGGCGGTTGTAAACTTGCTGCTTGCTTAAATGCATGTTATACTACTTACTAGCAATTTATTGTATTTACTGTTCCCTTAAGTGTAAATACTTCCATATAAATAGTTGTTGTTAGCTGACTAGCTCTTATCCCTAAACTTACCACTGACAGTATTTTAGGTAGGTGTAAAAAATGCAAAGATATATTGAGATTTGCAGTAAGTTACCAGAAAATTTTTCTCTGTGTATGAGGAATTCCACTGAAGTTGAGAAGTAATGCGATCTAGTGTCTAGGAAAATATTACTTAACACACATTTGCAAGATCAAGTGGTTGTCATTAATTCAAAACTTGGAAAACTAAAATGTCTAGCAAGATCGCTTTTTTCTCAGACTTTTGGGTATGTCCATAAAATGTGAAATTAAGTTCAGCAATGGTATTCATGTTTGCTATGGTGGTTGTGCCTGTCTAGCTATAAAAATCATTTACTAGATGTGAATTGCTTTCTTAGCTGAAAAAAATAAAATTAATAATGGTTCAAGTGTAATAAAGCTTATTTATGGAAAGTAATATTTGAAAGATAAAAGCTAATTGTACTTTCATTTTTCAAGCATTGTTTTCTTTTATAGTCCTCATTCATTCAATGTTTTTCCTAAGTTAAGGAGTCCAAGCTATATGTAGAACAATAGGGCTTCTACCCCATTTACAGTAAAATATTGATGGACAGATATTGAAATCTGTACTGTTAAGAATTTAAGAAGAATTTTATAAGAACTGTAACAAAAAAAAATGCTTCTGCCTTTATGCTAAGGGTTAAATGGTCTTTTCCACTGTTCACAGAATAGTTGAACAATGTTGGATATATTATAACATAGAGAAGTGGTATCTGTTGAGAGGTAAGGACAAAAATGTGAAAAGGAAATCAGTGTTGAAAGCCATATATAGGAAATAAAAAATGTCAGCAGTGAACCACACTCCATAAAAACTGTCTTTCTGTGTATCTTTTTTCTTTCTGTAGTAGAAGGGTGAATAAAAGGGCTTCCAGCACAGTAACTCTTGTGTGATTACCAAATGTGGTTAACATTTTTTTTTCATACTGTTGTTCATAAGTATCTTATAAAATAAGTCTGCTAGGTAAATATCACCCGGTTTCTCTATATCATGTAAAGATACTGAAAAAAGGGTGTGAGTAGAAGACTTTGCACTGTAACAATCAGGACATGAAGCTGTGCATTCTAGTTTTCATTAACACTGCATTATATCGTCTTGGTTTGTCCTTCTACAGCATGGCTAACTTTCTGTGGTGCTCTTCCTCAAAATATAGGATGTGTGTTGATAGTAGTTGATGTTTGAACAGGTAGGTCTGTATTGTCGTACAGCTAAACTTCTGGTAGGCTAGTTTGTAATGCTCTGTTAACTTTATCTGAAGACTGGCATGTTACAAACCAGTATTGGTAAGTCATTGGCTTTGTACTGAGGTTATTATGCCTATAATAATTAGTTTGAGTAGAGGTTTATTTTTTCAGAGAAAGGTGTGAATACTGTGCCATTTTCTCTCACACTTCATGTTATTCAGAATTCATAGCCAGGGAGTGAAGAGGGAAACCAATGCTTTCAGCTGTGGTAGTTTTCCATGCTAAAACATTCTTCAGTGCCATGTAATTTCTATATCTGATCAAGTACAGATAAAAGAAGCAGATTCTTAGGCTTTTTATCAGTTTTGGATTCTCAAGATAGGAGATCTCCTGTTTTTTTCCTGTTTTCTTCTTGTGCCCCAAAATCAACGTCAGACACAGCCTTTCAAATTGCTTGTCTTTTGTGTGGCTAAGTGTGGTTTTAAGAGACGTATTTGTGCTGATAATTTTCATTCCTTTAAAGGAGAGCAAATGATAGTACATTTAAAAATCAAGATCCAGGTATTTAAAAAATGAAACTTAATGGCAATGGAAAAATCTTGTGTGCCTTTGAATATTGTCAATATACTTTCTTTTCTGGCACATGCTCATGTTGCCTCTAGGAACTTGATCATTAAAGCAAGTGGAGAGAACATAGCAAACTGCAATGACACCTTGGTGCCAAGATAGATTCAGTGCAACCATATTTTGTTTTTTGTTATTCCTGGCACTTTTGGAAATAATGATTTCATAGTTCCTGAAACATTTCTGGGGAGAAACAAGATTTACCACCAAGACCTCTTTCTTGCTTTCCCTTAACTTCTAATTATTCATGTGGATTGAGGAGCTCTGCTTAGAGCTTGTGTTATACATCGTACTTGTAAGCAGTACTTTTTTCTGTGTACTAAAAAACCGTCAAAAAGGAGGAACATAATGTGATGCCCTCTTTCAAGAGTGGTGTTTATAGTTAAGAGTGCCTATGTTTATAAACCATGTGGATGCAGTCTTCATCGAAATAAATAATTATTCCCTGGATATTTTCCGTGAAAGATACTGATGGTTTTCACCTACATAATGTAAATAGGTACTTTCTTTGCAGTGTAGGAAGAGATGCAGCTGAGATGCTGTTCCATAAATACCATCTTGAAATGGAAGTGACTGAAGCAAGGCAAAAGAAATAACGTTATACGAAATTTAAGAATGTCTTAAAGAAAATGAGATCGAGCTCAATCTGCCTTCATTCTCTGACAGTTATGTTTGTGTTTTACTTCATATGGGTACCCTTTTCATAAAATTATTGCTGCTCTGTAATTTTCTACCTTTCCAGAACTCAAGTCTTTTGTATGTATTTCAGCTTTCTTGAATTTAATTTCTTTTATAAAAACAGTACCCAGTTCATTGGTTCTGGGTACCTTTATTTCCTTACTACTTCAAACTTCTAATTACGAATACCAGTTCAAATAAACGATACTGCATGCAAAGCGATTGTGTCCAGAAAATAATTCTCTAAATAGCTTCAGTACCTAATAATCTTTCTTACAGTGAAAAAAAATTTTAATGTTAATTTCTCAGGTTTAGTAGGATGCTGTTTTCCTTCCGTAGCTTTTTCATAAACACATGAATTACTTGAAAAGCTCACTTTAAAATTTAACATAGTAATCTAACTGCAGATGATTATTTAATGATGATCATGCCACCTCCAGCAGTTGTTCATTAACTCTTCAAGCTTTAGGTATATATTAGGCTTTGGACAGTGTTAATAGCTTTCATGCATTACCTGCAGAAGTCTTACAAGATCATGAAGCTAGAAGACCTTTTCATTGCTTCCTTGAAGCAAAAATATTGCCAGGGACTTCATTTAATGCCAGACTATCAGTGTAACATTTCAGTTATAATATTATGGCATTATTCAGGTAATAGTAAACCTGAGCAACTGAAAGCACAAGGTCTAGCTATCTATCATCTTCTGTTCTTGTAATGTACTTGAAATTAGGTTTAGCCACTACTTGAGTAGGCTTCCATAGAAATATAAAGTGTTAGATGAAGGGGTTTGGAGACTGTGCGGTAGTCTTCCCTCTGTATTGATTCCGAACATCACATGATGGTGCTCCCATAATTGTGGGGGTTTTGATGTTTGTTTTGTGTTTTTTTTTTTTTGCTTCTCCTTGCCCTGCTCATGCTGAGAGTTGAGATGGTGCCTGAGATCACCTATCACTTGGTGCAGGAGTAACATGCTGCTTTGACCAAATTCAAGTAGAAGAATTTTTCTGGGTCCCCATAAATTCCTCCCTGAACACTTGATTTTCTTGCTCTACAATAGCACCTTCGGTTTAGCGCAGCCACTGATTACTTCTTGAGTTGATTATCCTCCATTTGGATCTCTATGAATGCAACTGGCACTCTGTTGCCCAGTCTTCTATAACTTTGGCTTTATTTTAGTATTGTTTGGGATCTTTACATTAAAGATGTGACTAAATACCTGTTTATTATGTTTCATTTTTAACCTCTGGAAACCATAGGAAGAGAAGCTGTAGCAGTTGTAGCACTGGGGTTTTAAAACACAGCTGAAATCTTTAACGAAGGGAAGGGAAACTGAACAGAGTTATGGGCAGAACAATACAAAGCTCACTCAGATGTGACTCCTGTTTACCCAGAAAATTTCAGTTAAGAAAAATGAAATTACCATCTAAATCTGGAAATTTTTAGAGAAGTAAGATTTACAGTTAATTTTGTTACTCAACATTAGGTTGAGGAGAAAACAAGAAAATGATTCTTGATTGTACTCAAAAAGAAGTGTTTTGTATTTGAGATGAAACAAATTTATTACAGGTAGGCAAAGAGAGGTAATTAAGATATGGAATAATGTGTGCATTTTGAATATCATCCATGGTAATGAAGCCAAAAGGAAGAGATAAGGTTAAGTATAATGCTGTGATCTACAATACTGTAGATAAAAACAAGGCACTAGTAATGTAGCCTGTGTGCCAAGGCAATTCCCTGAGAAATATCTAGAAGGTAGTAGCAGCCGTTCCAGGCCAAATGCAAGGTCTGGTTAGCTCAACATGTTGTGTCTGACAGACCCCATTAAGGAATGTAAATGTGATTCCCTGATCTATTCTCCTGACTTCTGGCCCTTTAGTAGTCAGAATTTTGTTTAAGGTGCAAGCAGAAGTTTGGGGTTTGATCGCCCAATAGCTTTTTGAAGCCTTAAACTTATTTTCATCTACAGTTTCTAATGATGAGAAAGTTTAACCATGTAACAGGTAGATATCTTGTTTTGTTTGCTTCACATGAACTATTTGGATAATTTTATTCAATATCATGTAGTTCTTTGGTTTTGCCAATGAGTTTTAGGTTTGACCTACTCTTGTGGAGTCTCGCCTAAGAGCTGCTCTGGGCTTTGCATCTGCCACTTTGTTCTCCTTTATAGTTTCTACTATGTCTATAGTAAATACCCAGACACATACATATGTGAATGTAGGAGGTATGAATAAAAATGAATATAAAGTATGTATCTGCTGATATTCCAAGTATCAAAAAGTATTGGCAAGCAGTATTTGAGATATGAGTACATTATGAATTTATACAGTGATAATATTTTCTCTGTTTCTTTGCGCTTTTGCCACAGATTCTTAATATTCAGTTTTTCTTCTGAGCACTGTAATCCTGTCCCAGTAGAACAGACAGCTCTGCATGTGGGAAAGATGCTGAGAAATTGCTTTGTTTTGTGATCAGTTCTGGGAGTGATGGGAACTGTAGTGAGATGAAGGAGCAAGGTGTTTGCATGTTCTGCTTCAAGTTTATCATTCTTAGTGAGGGTAAGAGTTGTTGTAATTCAGGTGGTGGCTGTAAAAATGGGAAGTGAACTTTCTCAAGTGTTGTTTCCAGAGCATTAGGTTGTGGTGTCAAGTGGTACTCTGGTTTGACCTTGGTTTTTTTCCCCCAGACTTTTCTTTGATTTCTAAACCTTCAGGACTAGAATCTACTTCTCCATGTGACTTTTGCCTAACAGTAGCAGAGACTTTCTTCTGCCTTACCAGCCTGCAGAAGGAACACGTCTAGTCACTGATTTTATATGAAGACCCCTTTTCGGTACTGTCAGTGGCAAATTGCAGCTTTCTGAAGGCAACATGGAGGCTGTGAAAACTAAGATCTATTTGCCACTGATGTGAGGGAAGGACATGTACATGAAGGAAAGTTTGTTTTGTGTTAGTTCTAGAGAAGTTTGAGCATCATAAGGACAGTAAACTGTCCTTGACATTTATTTCAGCACCCCAGTTGAAGTGGAGAATGTGTCCTAGAAGTAGGTTCTTCAATGTAGCCAACAATATTTAGAGATTGAAGAGATGCTGCTAGTCTCCAATCCTTTTCCCTACTCTCTTGCTGACCTGAATTTTACTTGTAAGAAGTTTCTGGGTGAGTTTCACAGGTAACGCTGTATCTTTGTCTACTTTGTGTATGCTAGAGCTTGATTCCCCCTCCCTCTCTTCTTAAACATAATGTTTTCTAGGGTTTTTTGGTTATTTTTAAATGAAGAAAAATATATTCTTCAGAGTACCAGATGCTTCACCTGAATGTATTTTTCTAGTTTCTCTTGGGTCAGCATTTGGATGCCATTCTGCATTTAGGAATATGCTTTTTGACTGCAACCAAAAGAATAATATATTTGGTCTTAGAAAAGCATAATAGAGAGCTTTTTTACCTCTGGCTTCTGTGCTCTCAAATTCTGGTTATGATACACACAATAAATTACACCTTCTTAGTTGATAATCCTCGTTAACCTCATCAGGTAGAAGCGAGAAGGTATGCAGTAGGTAGTAACAGCAACTTGTTTTCTGGCAGTATTTTTAGATTCTGCAGTTCTGGAGTTAATGTTGATGACATGGCACTGTTATGTTTACATTGTAGAATTGAAAGTCAGCTTTGAATTTACCGTGGGAAGCTATTCGGTAAGTATTTTTGTGTTTGAGATGACTTACAAGAAATAATTTTCAAGATTGCCTTCTGTGTTTAAAGGTAGCCTAGCAACTGAACTATTAGTTGTCTTGTCTTGGGTGTGTTTTTTGGTGATGGTTTTTTTTTTTTTTTCCTTTGTTGGATTCCTGGAAGAGGAATGAACTCCACAGTCATGAACAGCCTAATGCATGCTCTGCTGAATTTTTTGTTTTCGGTAGTATTGGGTCACCTTGTTTCATAAAGCCTGCCTGGTTTGTCCTGGGCAGCATTAACAGCTGGGACCCGTGTTCCTGAGGACGGTGTCAGTGGCATGCTGCTTGCCCGTGTTTCTTCTATGTGGGAAACCCTTTGAGAGGGAAAAGGTGATTGCTGTGAGATGTGTTTCATGCTTAATGCTGGATCTGGTACTGATCACCTGGGCCTTTTTCCTCAGTGTCTTGTATCTGCCTTAGGAGGTGATAAGGTATTGGGGGAGAGGAGAAATGGATGTGTGGTGCACAAACTGAAAAATGGTTATAATTATGTTTCATATTTTTCTTCATTTGGAGAATATTGTGTCTTTATTCACTAAAATAATCAGACTTTTATGAAAATACAGGCTGAAGTGATACCATGCTAGGTGAAATGTGATAGAAATCTCAGATCAAGTTGCTAGCACTTCCTTTTCTGGCTCGCTTTCAACTGTGCCTGTGAGCGCAAAGGAATGGCATGTATTTATACATTTGTAAATAAGATCCCACACATTTTCCACTTGAGAACATGCACTCAGACCTTTTATGGTCAGGAAGGGGTGTTTCCTTCTGTCTGCGAGCTACTCAGAGAACTACACATTTCAAAGTATGAGTTCAGAAACTTACAGAAGTGAAGTAAACTTTACTTGAAGTAAACTTGAGTTTAAATAAAGACATTTGGGGGATTAAAGGCAAAAAAAGGTATTGCTTTTTCTCTTTCCAGTAGAAATATACTTTTGGATAAACAGGCTTTTGCATCCATGTTCTCGCTGAGCTGACTTGCCTCATTCAGCTTTACTTCTAAAAATAACCCATAGATCAAGCTCTCATGACTATGTTTCTGCTTTTCAAAATGCCTGTTTATCAAGAGAGACTTAGTTGATTATGGCTTATTAAGATATGCAGAACTTATCCAGAAGTAGGTCTGGAGATTCAGTGTCAGTTGATCATAATGTGTTAACACAGACTAGAAATAATATCTTTAGAATAATTTTAAAAAAAGGCACACAAAATAAAAAACCAAAACAACACCCCCCCCAAAAAAAAAAAAAAAAAAAAAAAACCAAACAAACCAAAAATCCACCTAGGTGATGTGAAAATATTTCAAAAATAGTTTCGGTTATCAAAGAAATTTCTGAATGAGTTTGACTGATATCCAACCCCTGTGAGATGAATGCAGAACACTTAAATGTCACTGCTATTAAAAAGTACCATTGCATTGAGTCGTATAGAAGGCACAAATGCAGTAATTTACTTATGAAGCAGTTTGGCTGCAGAGAGCGTAATAAATACATTATCTTTTCTTTTATGTGAAATGGTGAACTGCTTTAGGGAAATGTAGTGTGCAGTATGAAATACATGTCCAAGTGGGGTTTAATTTTCTACCAACTGTATCACTTCTAATCATCAGAGCTTTGAAGACTGAAAATAATCTGAAGTTGGACAATTTGAAACACTTGAAATAAACTGCAAAAGCTATGGGGTTTTTAGCTATTAAAAATGTTTTCAGTACTTATGCCATGATTCACATGTTACTTCACTCTGGCTTTTATCCTAAAGAGTTTTAAATAGCTTTTCTTTAAGCCAGTTGCTTGCTGTCTTTGGATTAATCAGAAAAAACCTTTAATACTTACTGAAAAAGAAGAAAAAATGCTTACAAGAGGAATATCACTTTCTGATTACTAAAAGGGATAGGTTTCAATATTTTCACTTACTTTCCCAAAAATGCAGTACACTGAAAAAATGTGACTCGCCGTTGAAGTGTTTTTCAATCTCTGCCTGTTTAATAAGGTTAAGATATAATGTTCATCCTGCTGTGACTCTAATAACAGTATCTGTCATAGCATATGACAAGAATATATTGTGAATTATAGTGCTTTTATGCATTTTACATATTGAGTTGCAATTCAAGATATGCTTTAAGTGCTTGTGAAGCTTGCTTTTTTTTTTGGTACTCAGAAAGGATGAATTTTATGCAATATCTAGTTCCCTTTCACCTAGGCTGCTTTTGGTCATACCATTCTGCAAATGCAGAATTGGTGCGTTCTTCAGCTTAGACCACAGAGGTCTAAATTTGCAGTGAGTGGAGATGTCCATAAGAGATTTGGCTTCAAATTTTGTGAGGGAATGCATGTGAGTTTTCCGAATCAGTCCATGCAAGTAGGCATTCGGACAAGAATTACATTACCTTGCAGATGATTTGATAATATAGAGAGGTTTCTCTCCAGGGTCATGTTCTTGCATTAACCAGTGTTTATGTAATCTTTGAAATAGTAGTAAAACAATTCTCAAGAGTTGGGTAGTACTTGTATTTATTAATGCCTGCACAAGCAAAATTCTTCAGTTCCGTGGTACTGTAGAATTTTTTTATTAATAAGAAATAAGGAACTGGCTGTAAAATTATCTTCTTGTGGTAACGTATCACTGAGGGCTTATTGAACAGGAGACAGAAAAGGCTGGGGGTGGGGAAAGCAGGCAAGTGATGATATGACACACAAGAAGAATGAATTTGCCTAATCTATACTATTACTGCTTTATTTTCAGGTGAACTTTCACCTGCCACTTGCCATGTCTTGTTTATGAAGGTGTTGGTAACTCGTATTCTTGCCTAATTTACATGAGTGGGAAAACAATGTGATCATCTCTTGCCTCGAGATGAGAAAGTAATTCCTGTTTCAAAGAAGTTAAAATCAGTGGCATAATAGACTTTCCAGGGTGCCCTCAATTTAGCTCTTCATTGCTTTGTGTAGGCCTAGAAATCCCAGTGCCACTAGTTAATTAGTGGCATAATCCTGAACTTTGCTCAGCCAGAGGCAAGCAAAGCTATTACTTAAGTGGAAATAAGTGAGCAGGATTAAAACAGGGAAAATCGGGCCTCAAGGGGATGAAGTGTATTCCTAAAACTCAGTCGTTGTCACTTAATGTGTTTAGTTATCTCTTGATTCACAAGGTATGTCATGTGTAATTATCTGGAGTTACAAATAACTAATCTGCAAATTTTTAAGTTAAACTTACCTTTTTATTTATGTTAGACTAATGTCTTCTGTGAAGTCTCATTCTACAAACCAGGACACCATTTCAGTATTTTCCTTTTTCTTCAGTTTTGGTTTCTCCTGCCTCCTCCTATCAGATTAATTACTTTTTGTACTGTTTTTCCATTTCTAACTTTTTACAAATGCTAGTAGTAACCTATCATATGAGTTATTGTCACTTCTGTGTGATTTCATAGTTGATGTTGGTTAATGATATCATTACTGAGGGTAGGAGGATGACTTAGGTGACTCTTTAAGGTCTTACTGATCTTTCCTGTGTTTGCCCTTATAAACTTGCTCCCCAATTAGCTACACACAGTATCATGGAGCTAATTAATATTTTAGGTGAGAGTCACAACCCATGACCTACTAGGTAGCAGCTGATTCTCTTGTATGAGATGTAGTGAGCACTTTGGTGCTGACCAGGAAGCTCTTCAGAGGGACTCTGTGCTGAAGTTCAGCTGCTGCTCAGGTGCTTTGCCTAGATCACAGTCAAAGTGTTGAGGATCTTGTAGGTTCAGATCTTTTTCTTCTGACCCAGTGAGTAGCGATGTTTAAAATGTAGAGGTTTGTTACAGTAAGGTATTTTGAAATGAACACATGCATTATACCCACATAGTCAAAGACATCACAGATTGAGACTTCAAAACAATAATTTGAAGCTGACTACCTGTGCAAAGTATGATTGCTTATTAAACTGGAGAGCCCTGTTTTTTGCATCTTATCTGTGCTTATTTATGGTCTGTTTGCATGTAACATCAGTTGTTGCTCTGAACCACACACAAGTGTGTGTGGTTACTTAAAAGGCACCTCTTCCTTTGAATGATAATGAAGCAGATGGCATCCTGTGTTACCATTGAGCCTGAAAACATTGTATGTAGAAAATGAAGGAATAAAATTCTGCAGTTGTGGAATTATCAATGAAAAGCACCAAAGACAAAATCTCTGGGTGATTCAAAGCCTTGTTAAAAATCCTGGTGGCTCGCCAGCCTAAGCTGATAAGAAGTCTATGTTTGTAAGCCTGGGATGTTTGTGGGAGCTCTGGTTGTGGTGGTACCAAAGGGTTAAAGTTCAGTCTTTTTTTTTTTTCCAGATCTTTTCACCTTTAAAGTGCCAGGTCATTAGTTTTTGTTTCCTGATGGTTGTTTTTTACCTGAAAATGAGGAATAATTCTTAGCTGTCAGAGCCCTGAAATTGTTTGCACCATCAAAAAAGCTTAGTGCTATTTTTGTGATGGCCATCTGTGCGTTTTCATTGTTCTTTCCAACAGCAATGTGATCTGCATTTTAGTACAGCTTGAGCATAGTCTTAAGTCTTTTTATTGTCATTGTGGTTAGTTATCAGAAGTCTTGCGTTTGAGTGAGGAGAAGGTAATTCAAAACCTTCCTTAATAACAGGAAATATTTGCCATTTCACCTCCAATACAAAACAATTCATGTTTGCTGAAAACCTGGGTCCTTCTAAAGGTCAAAACTGCAGAGCTGTTGCATCCTTGGCTTTCGCAACTCCTTTCAGTTTTGTCTGTTTAGAGTCAACCCCTTGCATTTCCAACAGGTAGTGATTGGTTTAGGGTTTTGGGGTGTGGGTGGGCTTTTTTGGTGTGTGGTTTTTGTTTTTTTTTTTTATAATAGGATACAGAAAAACTGTATGAAAATAGGATTTCCTATCTTTTGGATAGGAAAATTGAAGTACTATTGTTAAAATGTGGTGGGGAATGTGACACTGAGTTTGGGTATTAGTAAGTCAGACTCAACTAAAGTAGATTTCATTGCCAATTTTAGAATTGTAATAGTATCCTCAGTTACTGCTCAAGTTTAGGGCTAAGGTTATCAATTTATTAAAGTTGTAATGAAAAAGAAGAGTATATTTGAACTGACGTAATTCAAAGATGAAGTAATTGATGGAGGCGTTTTCTGTGTCTATCTTAAAATGTGAACATTGCACAGAATGGGCATAAGGAAAGTTAAGTTTTTGTTGTATTTAAGGCATTTGACCTGGATTTGGAAATCTGCAACAAACTTAGGTTTCCCAGGGTTGTTCTCCTGGGATTCTGGGCTAGGTACTTATGGTAATTTTCAAGTATCACCTTCACTATCATACATTGACTGTCCTATGTTTGCCTGCTGAGATATCATCTAACCCTGGAAATAGCTAACAATTCCTGGTACTCTTGCTATTAGTAGTTTCTGACTACCTGAGAAGCTCTGCTCAGGTGTGTAGCTGAGATGATGCTTTGTCATCACATATGCTGTCTCCAAATGCAGTTGACATTCTTTTTACTGAACTTCCTAGATGGACTTTAATTGAGAATCAGACCGTATTTTATGTACATTTACATAAATATGCTCCCTCAAAACAAAGTTGCAGTACCCCTTGCTTGCAGTAAGGAAATCTGCTTAGCTTATCACGGGAGGGGCCCAGGGTTTCTCCTTTATCTGAGGGTTTTCAAATGTTGTGTCTGGCATTAATGGAGAAAAGCTGTAGTCTGGCATTGCACTGGTTTTGGCTGGGATAGGGTTAATTTTTCTCAAAGTAGGTAGTATTGGACTGTGTTTTGGTTCTGTTGAGAAGAATATTGAAAATGTTTTTAGTTGTTGCCAGGCAATGTTTATATCAAGTTAAGGATGTTTTCAGTTTCTGATACTGCACCTGTGTTACCAACTGCTTCTCTACAAGAAGCTCAGAGAGGACACAGCCAGGACAGCTGACCCAAACTGACCAAAGGGACATTTCATGTCATCAAACCTCATGCTCCGTATATAAGCTGGGTGGAGTGGGCCAGGGGTGTCCTTCATTCTTGAACATAGTCTGGCTCTCACTACTGGAGTACTGGCTGGGCATCAGTCAGCAAATGGTGAGCAGTTGTATAATTTGTTTGCTTTTCCATGATTTTCATGACCTATTAATATTAGTAGTAGTGCTAGTATTATTTTCATTCCAAGTTATTAGCATTATTATTATTATTATTGGTATTGTTAGTATTATTGCTACCATTTTATTTAATTTATTTTCAGTTGTTAAATTTTTCTTATCTCAACCCAAGAGTTTCTTTGTCTTTGCCTCCCATTCTCTTCCCCATCCCACCTAGGGGGGGGAGGTGAATGAGTGGCTGTGTGGTGCTTGGTTGCTGACTGGGGTTAAACCATGACAAACATTTAAGGATCCTTCCAGGAGTATGGCATTTGATGAATTTGAACACATCTCTGACTGAGTGGTATTCAACCAAGGCTTAAATAGTCCTGGTGTGTAAGTTATGAGGCTGTTGCTTAAGAAGGGTAGTAGCAGAATTGCTGATTTCTTTTCCTTCCTGTTTGTTTTCAAAATAACTGAGTGCCTTAGGACCTTCAGAAGGAGACTGACTTATGGATCTGAGTATATCAGCTTTGAGTGGGCCACTGATGCCTTTGAAAAAAAACCAGGGACTTCTTTTTAAAACAAACAAACCCACAAACACCACACACCCCAAAACCCACTCAAAAAGCACATCTTCCTCTACAACAATGTTTTATTTTCTCACGTCTTCTTTAAGTCTTTCCCTGGTACACAAAATGATATGATGTGGTAGAGTTGTAGTGGGTTTTCTTTGTTGCTGTTAAAATCCCATTTTTCTCTCCAGGAGCCTAATCCACATTTCCAGATTTGCCTGGAAACCATGCACCCAATGTTTAGGTATGGAAGCAACCACAGTTTTTTTTTTTTTTAATGTTTCTTTTATATTTTCATTCTGTGAATTCTTTTTTTTTTTTTGGTATGGTTCTTCTAAAAATATGTAATTGTCTCCTTTTTTAAAAACAACCAACCAAAACAAAACCAAACACACACTTGTCTGGTGTTATTTTGGGTGAAATGAAAATCTACACATTTCATTTATATTGTTGTGTAAGTGATTACTAATCTGTTGAAAGAACAGTCTGTCTGAGGAAAGAAAAAATGTAGAACTGTGGAACATGGCTTTAAGATCTTGGTTTCCAAGGAGCATGTGAAAAATAGAGTAATGTGTGGGGTTTTTTTTTAAATTTTAGACCGTAATATTTCACATTTCAGGATGAATAGCTAGATAGTAAGTATTGCTGTTGATCGGCTGCACTCTTGATCATCTTATTCCACTTGATAAATACAAACTTAAGAGAACAGCTATACTCTAGTCAGACATGGTCGGTCAGTCAGTTCAGCTTCTTGAATTCCTTAATTTGCTGTTATATCCTTTCTCCTCAGCCTCCTTTTTTTTCCTCTTTTTTGAGTCAAGTCTATAGTGAACTGTAACCTGAGGCCCACTGACTGGGAGATTTCCAGAAGTCTGTTTTACAGCTGATCCTTTGCTCTTTAAGAACAAAGCTAAAGTATAAAATTCAAAGAATATTGCCTGTGCAACAGGTAAGAAATATAAATACTGTTTAACACTTAAAGTTTTTTACTATCTTCAGAAACACTATTTGTCTCAGTAATTCATCCAGTTTGCAAGAGGAGTTGATACAGCTTTGGTTTCTGGAAACAGATGAGCAAAGTAAAACTACTGAAATGTATAACAGTTTAGATGCTACTATGAGAGCATGAAATAATAATTCTGAACTTTAATATTAGGATGCGTATGACACCTTTTTAAGATGTTTATAAATTTGAATGTAAAATAATGAAGCCTCCCTGTTTAGACATCTCATGGAGATAAAGCAGCAAATGTACCCTTGTTTGTTGTATGAACATGTTGCAACATAATGTGTGAGTCTCTTAAACAAATGTAAATGTGGATAAACACCGTTGAATCTTCAGTGTGCCTACCCAGCTGGAGGACAGACCTATAAAAAGCATGTTCTGGAAGTTTGGCTTTTCTGGTGATCTATCTTCATTCTGGCCAAAAATCCTTTTTTCCTTACCTATGTGGAAAGGAAGAAAACTGAGAGTTCTGACTGGGCTTTCAAGATTTTGGTTTTGTAGTCAACGTGAAGTTGGAAACACACCCATTTCAGTTGAATTCAGGGCTGGTGGGGTTGAGTGTCAGTGTAAGCCCAGTTTAAATCTAAAATTAGTTACCAGATATTTTGAAAGCTCAGTCTGTATATGTAAGTAAGAGTTGCAATTTCTAGAAAAGGTGATGTGTAACTCCAATTTTCAGTTGTTGCTCTGAAACTGCCCAGTTTGCCTTGATGTAAATATCACTGATTTCCAAGATACTTCTACATGTTTTTCTGCTTTTTTTTTTTTTTAAACATACCAGTCTGTACCCATAGTTTTGTCTTGTTTGGTCTGTTTTGTAAGTAGAAAAGTGTATTGTTAGTATGATGGTCCTATTAGGAAACAGAGTGTGGATAAACATGTAGATCTGCAATGACCACAAAACTCTGATTCCATGTCAAGTATATGAAAAATCGTGTTTTCATGTAAGCAACTTGTTGAAGGCCTTTATAGCCAAGTTCTCATGGAAGCCATGTATTACATAAACCCATTGTATCATACCATAAAAGGAGACTTTTCTTGCTTTAAATTGAAGAGATCTTAAGCCAGAGAGATAAGGGAGATGTAAAATTGAAAAGCTTTTTAGTTTTCCTTCAAAGATGTGCTGTCAGCACTAAAATATTGCATTGACATGAGGGAAGGGTGAGTTGTCCCCTGCATGTGAAGCACTGTTCCATTCAACCTTCGTTCCCCTCCGTAATAAGACAGGAATGATACCCTGTTGGGCATGCATATTTAGGCAGGACCAGCCTCTGATCTTTTGCATATAGCTTTACACAAGTAGTGGGATCATTCAGCCCCTATGGACGAGTTGCTCCAAATGAAATGTCTGGCTAAGAACTTATAGGATCAGTCTTAACATTTAATTGCTAAACTTGTAAATTATGTTCGTGTTCTATGCCTGTGTATCTAGAAGATCTCTCATGTGAGGTGCTGTGTAAGATCATGTCTACCTTGCAAGTGTAGGCAGTAAGTGAAGAAACAGTTCAGAAAGCCTGCAGATCTTAAAAGGTCTGATGTTACATATGAGGAGTTTCTTTTTCTCTGCAGGAAGGTGAATGCACTAAACGGTTATGTTTAGTGCTTCTTGTTGACGTTATTATTACCTTTTTTAAGTCAGTATGCTTTATAATACGACTGGGGTCCTGAAACCCTCTCCTTTGCTGGTGAGAAACAATTGAATAATTAGAGCTGATTACAATTTGAATGAAGTTTTTGCATCTGGAAGATGAATTGTAGGACTCATCTTCCCACCTGTGTCCATCCCGTTTCCTGCCCCTCATGTTTCCTATCTTTCATTCCTGTATTTTTTTAATGCTGGTTTTATTACTAAAAGTTAAGCTCACACAGGTGGTCCTGTCAGACCATAAAAGTGGTTGCTTGAGCAATATGAGGAGACTGCTTGAATAATGCTGGGTTTTACATTTAGGGCTGATCTTGCTTTGAAACCCTCAGATATGGAAGAGAGCAATAAATTATATGTAACTTGTGAAACATTCTGGGATACACATGGGATACAAGATCAGTTGGCAGCACAGATTTTTCCCATAAGGGGTATGTTTCTAAGGTATGTGGCAAATTGCTTCATCAATCTTTGCTGTTTACTCTTTAATAATGGTGATAGTTTACTTTACATATTATTTCTTTGGGTAAAGCTTGTTGAATGCTCCCCAGGATCATGTAACCAGTGGCTGATGGAGTTCCATTTCCAGTCCTAACAGCTTTCCCAGCTTAAAAGTAAAATTTGAAACTTTGGGAGGTATGTATTTCTGTCCCACACATTCACTTCAAACTGTTGCTTTAATTAATAACATGCTCAACTTATAAATGTGTATATTCTGTGGCCCATGAGCTTGCATTAAAAATCTGGTTTTGTGTTCCTCATTGTGAAAGAATCTACTAGGCATGTTCTGAAAACTGTTCTTCATGAATGCTGAAAATAATGGGAAAATACAAAACTGTGCTGATGGAATTGTTTTGCAATGTGGAATAGCTTGGATAAATGAAAAATCAAGAATAGTGGTCTGCAGATACTGAAAGTCCATGGCACTGATAACATCAGAAGACCTCACTACTTAGCTTTTATGCACAGTGCCTTGTCTTGATTGTAGGTATATCAAGAGGCACAGTTGCAGCTGCCTGCCTGTGGTGGAGCTTGAGAAATAAAAATATTTTTTGAAGCTGACATACAACAGAAAATAAAGCAAGAGAGACATTCTGAAGCATAACTATCCTGAAAAAAGAGAAATCCATTTGTAATTTGTTCTTAGGAAGCAGTATTTCTGGTTTTGGACAAAATAGTAATAAAACAAGGCCTGTTTGGGGGAGTGTTGTGGCGTTTTTTGGTGTTTTTTCTTTTTTCCTTGGGGTGGGGTATCTGTGTATATACATACATTCGTATATATAAAAAATGACAGCATATACATGTAAGTGTGTAAAATATTTTTATGGAAAATGTTGTAACAGCAAAACGGGGTTAGCTGATGAAGGAAAACCTTCGGCTACGGCTAGAACTAAGCAAAGGTTTAAGAAATAACAAACGTGGTGAAGTGATAGGTGATTTGTAATGCACTACAAATTTTGGAACATGCATATGGTTGAATCTTTAGCCCTATAAATATGTAAACACACAAAAAACTAGTAATGCTTTTGAAATTAAACACTGTAAACCATTCCATTCCAGATTGGTTACAAAATATTAATCTGTATCCCTGTAAAAGCAGGAATTTACTAAAAGAACATGGACATTTCTTTAGCACTGGAAATCTGAGTAGTGTCCATGTAATATTGTGCATGCTATTTCAATAATCCATGAATTAGTCACACATTTATCAGCGTAATGGTGCTCTATTCAAAACTTCACACTGGACTGCAAACGCTGAATCCCATAAATGCTTTTCCCAAAAGCTAATATGAGAAGCCTTGCTGCCTTTTTTTTTTAAAAAAAAAGGGGGGGGGGAATGTGTGAAAAGAAAACCAAAAAATCCCTGCAAAATCCGGCAAAATAGTGAAGGGTTTGTTAAGAATATTTTGAACTGGTTTTAAGTTTTTATATGTCTGCATTAATCTCAGCTTTCAGTTAAGTGCTGTTGTCGCATTATATACTCCATTACTTGGGATTTAGATCCGATACTGATTTGATCTGGAAAATGTAGATGTAAATCTTTC
>NW_010255819.1:0-33430 GCF_000690775.1 Eurypyga helias | reverse complement strand
GGAAGGGTTTTTTTTCCTTGCCTGCTGCTCTGCTTGTGTAAGATTCCTCTGGCCACAAAGCAGCATTTACACCATTTAGTCAAATCCTGTAGCTCTATGACTGCCTGGTCTGACAGAAGTAGTCTCATGAGCCATGGCAAGCAAAAAGGAGTTGCAGGTCTCTGTCAGGTATTCATAAATCCAATTCTCTTGTGAACTGCTGCAAAGATCAGTTCTTTTACTCTGTTTAGTAGCTGCAGTTGTATTCCATGTGTGTTCTGTGTGAGAATCTTTCTGTAGCATCAAAATCATCACAGTGGCTTCAGAACACTTGCTCCATAATCAGATAATATTCATGATGGACTGTGTTAAGTTTCAGGCTTAATAAGGTGCCCTGAAAAGTGTTGGTCTTGTAATAATTCATGTTTGTGACATAAAATCTGCAAAGCATGACAGTTAAAATAATGGGTGTTCATATTTTTTTTAAGCTGGTAGTGTAGTGCTGTTCTCTACCTTCTACGGAGCCCTTCCCTGAGGGGTTTAAATGACAATGAAGCAGTATCAAGGACACCTGGCTTAACCTTGCTGTCTCAGCAACTCACAGTGAACATACAACATGCTTGTCACCTGTGCAGAATAAAATATGGAATGATTTTCTCGTTTTGATGCTTTGTTGGTTGGTTTTTTGAGTGTGGGTGTTTTTTTTTCTCATTTTATAGTTAAATCTGATGTTTCAACATAATTTCAAGCTTGTTACATGGACAAAATTGCAGTGTTTTTTATTTTTTTTATTTTATCTTAAATTTAATAATTTGACCTTCTTCTGGAAGTAATGAGCATGATGCTACAGTGGGTGACACTGATATTAATGCCTGTATCTCTTCCTAATGATAAAATGCTCTGAATTATTTATACTTGGCTATTGTATTGATGACCAACTTCTGATTATTGAAGGATATATCTGCCTTTATTTTAGTTCACCTAGTAGTTCACACGTGCTTGTGAAATAGGAGTTAATTTTCTTTGGGAAGATGTGGTAGTATAAGATTGTGTTCTCAGTTGGCCTGAAAAATGTATTTCACTTCACTGGGCTGTGTCTCTTCCCTTCTGTAGCTCTATTTCTGAAAGACCATGTTTTGTTTTGTTTTTAAAGCTAGAAACAACCTCAGTCAAGTAGTTTAAAAAAAAAAAAACAAACCCACAACCAAACATATAAAGACTCTGATCAAGCCATCAGCTGTGCTTTCCTCATGCAAACTCACTCTACATCATGAGGTGTGTGCTTGTGGTGTTCCTTGTTAGTGTTGATGACAGGTCCAATCTTAAGTTGATAATTAATTTTGTTTCTTCATAACACTGTATTCACACCCCTCCCTGTTCCTTCTGCTCATTACTCATTCCCAACAGCCGATAGCACAGGATTTGCAGGACATCCCAAGTAATATATTAGGAAGTTTTGGTGTGCAATAAGGTAGTTGCTTGAAGAACTTTCTGAGGTTGCTTACTAGAGATTTGGTTCTGAATCACAAAGTGCCTAAGAACTAAAATGAATTAACAACAGGAAAAATTTCTAGAGGGAAGTTTATTAGCAAGTGGTACTGTGGTCACTGAGTGTAGTTCCTATGCCTTCGTATATAGAAGGATGTAGGTAGGGAATAAGTGAGCAACTGAGATGGAAAGGGATGTAAGAACTGAACAGAGAAGATGTGGAAATAAGAAGAAAGAAGGTTTACCCGTTCCTCTCCTGTGGGGGAATGGAGAAATGAAAGAAATGGCAGATAAAGAAGAGCAGATGCAGATGATAAACACATCTGCCTGGGAAAGGCAAAATACTAGATAAACTGAGATGGCTAGGATAAGACTTCAACTCATTGAAATGATTTGGTGCCATTCAGCCTAAGCCTGTGGTTAGTGTAAGCCGAAGCATTTAGTCTGGGAAAAGCAGGGAAGCCTGGGACCCATTCTGCCAAGAAAAAATAGGCTGTGCTACACTGAAAAGGCATTTTACACACTGCTTAATACTTCAGTGTCTGCGTGTTGCAGATACTGTTAAGACTGCTTTTTCTCTTTTGTATCGACCTCTTCGTAGAAACAAAAGACCAGCCAAGAACTATGAGTAGTTTGACATGCACTTCAGTTATATTATTATTATTATGATATTCAGTATTTTTAAACAATATGTAACTTTCTCTTTATTGTGGTACATATGTAGAAATTTTCTGAATAACAAAAACTAAAAAAAATGGAATACAGTTTATAATTTACACAGAACATCAAATATAAGCCAGTTATTCTCAGTAAGAAAATGTGGTTTTTTTGGGCACTGAAACATGTCTGTTCAACTTTGTCTAAGGCAGACCACCTGCTATTCCAGTGCATCTCTTTTTGCTAGACATACCTGTTATGTGGAGAAAATAGGCTTCTGTAGTGTTGTGTGACATGGTAAACTTGAGCTTCCTTCTTTTAAAACTGCTGTTTGAGATCCATTTTTTTTCCTGGCAACATTTGAGTGGATCTATATCTTTTGGTCCTCTTCAGGTTGGGATACTGGGAAAAACACCTGAAGTAGCAGTGATATTTCTTGTGAGGTTAGCTGCCCTTGTTCAGTACTCACATTATTTTAACTACTTCTTTTTTCTTTTGGAAACCCTATAAATCTGACTGCACAGAGGGGGAATTCTGCAATTTAGTTTTTTTCTACTACATTCACAATAGTTTTTCTTTCTGTGGGTTGTCTTCTCCCCTTCTACTCTGCTCTTGTGAGACCCCACCTGGAGTACTGTGTCCAGCTGTGGAGCCCTCAATATCAGAAGGATATAGACCAGTCAGAATGAGTCCAGAAGAGGCCACAAAGATGCTCAGAGGGCTGGAGCACCTCTGCTGTGGGAACAGGCTGAGAGAGTTGGGCTTGTTCAGCCTGGAGAAGAGAAGGCTCCAGGGAGACCTTATAGCACCTTCCAGTACCTGAAGGGGCTACAAGGAAGCTGGGGGGGGACTTTTTACAAGGGCCTGTAGTGACAGGACAAGGGGTAATGGGTTTAAATTGAAAGCGGGGAGGTTTAGATTAGATGTCAGGAAGAAATTCTTCACGGAGAGGGTGGTGTGGCCTTGGAACAGGTTGCCCAGAGAAGCTGTGGATGCCCCATCCCTGGATGTTTTCAAGGCCAGGCTGGATGAGGCTTTGAGTCAACCTGGTCTAGTGGAGGGTGTCCCTGCCCATGGCAGGGGGGTTGGAACTAGATGATCTCTAAGGTCCCTTCCAACCCAAGCCAGTCTAACATTTCTAGTCTGGTAGCTCCTCACTGTTTCTGTGATTGGACATTTTGTAACTTAACATTGAATGGTCAACAGTTGTAAATCTTGGTAAAAAAGTAGCTCATTTATAGAAAAGAAAGGGTTTTGATGCACCAAATTGTGGGGTTTGGAAGAAACTGTCTCCTTCATAAATTGATCAAGCTCACTTTAAGGGTATCGGAGGTTTTGTTGTTTGAGTTTTTTTGTCTCTGAAATTCCTATTAGCTGACCAGGGGGAGGCGGAAAGTATAAAGGAGGTGAGTAGAGGCACTAAGGAAGTACAGAAGTTTGCTGCTGAGCTGAGTTTACTTCTTGCAATATTTGAATTAGGAGGCAATTCAAATTCAGAAGTTCTGACTCCATTTCCCATGAATCTGAGAAGGCAAGGCTGAAGCACAGTGTTAACATTGCAATATGGTTTCTTGATACAGCTATCTTCATTGGAAAAAGGGTGGAAAATGTGTGCTGCAAGTTATGAAGACCACAAGGAATAACACTTGTACTAGAATCAAAAGTGAAGATCCAAATATTAGTTTGTAGGCAGATAAAAAAATTAATACCTTCAAGTCATGAACCAAGAAATATGGATATGAAATATCATTACTTTGATATCACTAGAACATGGAACGTCAGTCCAGTGAAGAGCTAGTGAAAATAATGGTGTCAGAGAGGACTGTGAGGAGTGAACTTACTGTATGAAAATGAGAGATGCTGGGCAGTTTTAATTTCCCTCCTCTAAAATATAGGACTCACAACAAGCTTGGTTTTGGAGCTAGATAGTGTTATGACTTGGATAAAGCTCAAAGGAAAGTTGCAGAGTTATTTATAGGGAATTACAAGCTAGATATGTGGGGTTTTTTTAGCTAAGCAATAAATACCTAAGGCAAATGTGTTAAGCCTTAAAACAATTGGAATTACTTAAGTTCTAAGAAAAAAGAAATTTTATTTTGTTAAGAGTGAGAAGAAGTGGTACCTGGACAGACAGGCAATCGAAGAAAAAAATGAGAAAAACCTGATTGAGGAAGAAATTCTAATTAAAAAGAAAAATTATGTGATAGTTTTCTGAGTGAAGTGGAAGAGCTCTTTACTGGAGGAATATGAAGCTGCATATGCTTTTTATCTTCTACTTTTTCTCTTCGCTTCTATTCTTCTCCAAAAAACCAATGTGAGGGCAACTCTGTTCTGCCCTTTGCACTTGCAGCGGGACAAGTTCAATTGTCTTTATCTCAAAATTTAATCATGTATTAATACTTGGCACTTCACTTTCTGAGTCTATAGAATAACACACAGCTATTTAAAAAGGCCCAGGGAACTTAAGAGATCTTAAACAAATCACACTATCAGTGTTCAGCAGCTTGAAAAGGGACAGCTTATCTGGTTCATCTGCTCAGTCCACCTGGGAAGAACTGAGATTGAGTGGCATATTGAAGACTTGTCATGTGTTGGGCTATCTGGGTTCAGTGCCCTGCCTGACCTTAAAACCTCATTGATTTCCCCTCCCACTCCCATTGACTACTGAACAGTTTTTATTCATTAAAATCCAAGCTAATATACATGGGTTCACTTGACAGTTCCTTCTGTTTAGTGACAAATTGAACTGGTGACTACAAGCAGTTTTAATTTGAGCAGTAGCTCTGTGAAAGCTTTCAGTTTCCCTGCTTGCACTCCCCCAACACTGCTTTCTCCTGCTGTGTGTGCTGCTCAGAATTGGTCCCAAGACAGCTAACAGATCAACAGGCAATTCTCAGTTTGGTTTTCTAATGTAGTCTCATTTTAACCCTTTAGATTAGCATTGCAAGGTTTGTTAAAAGTTCCTGCGGAGCTGCAGCAGGAGAATGGTAATTAAGGAAGCTGCAAAAAAGCAGGAAAGATTACACAAACATATTTTAAATGATGACAGTTTTTGCCAGGGTTCTGTCTTACTCTTTGGAAGTTAAGGAAGTCCTTCTCTAAATAAAGTGGTCTTTTTAATAATTTTAAAGAATATTAAGCAGATGGTGAAAGTTGTGAATGCCTTTTTTTTTTTTTTTTGCGCACAAGAATGACTTAAAATGAAGGCTGTAATGTGACCTTACAGGGCACTTGTTTGCCTTGTTAAGTAGTGGAATATAAATCAGCTTTCTTTTTTTATCAACTGTTGCTTTCAATGAAGCTGCTGTGATAATTATGTAAGGATCTCATAGTTGGACAGGGATATGTAACCTGAGAGATTACTGGTTATTGTGCCTCCCTTGAGATTCCTGCTTTTAGTCATCATTACCTAGCTTTCTACATTTGTGTGAATTTTAGAAATGCAGCATGTTTAACAGTCTTCAAGAAAAGCAAACCCATACACAATTATGATGGCTCCTTTGAACACCATATTACAGCATCTGTTTGAAGACAGATGTTTTAACCATTATCTTCCTAAAAGGAGTAGAGTAGGAACAATCTGAAATATACCACATTTATTAAACACAGTTCAGAATGGTGTTTGCATGTATAATGTATGCAGTACATGTAGATGAGCATCTGTTTACCAAATCTCTAAAAGGGATGGGTTAAAGATGCTGTAGAATATAAATGGCCAAACATTAAACAAGAAAATCGGTAACAAGAAGACAGTATCTGAAGAAGCGATATCTTTCCTTGCAGTAGAAGTCATGCCTGTTGAGGCCTTGGTCCCTAGGAATTACAACTTTCTGTTTATTTTAGACTGATGTAATTCTTAACATTAAGGTACAGTTAACTAGAAAAATGGAAAATACTGTGCTGTTCCTCTAGGTATTAATGAAAACTCCTCCAGTTTTCATAGAAATAACATAAGACTGAGCTACTTTAGTGGCCACTGCAATTTTGGTAGCTGTCAGCTCATAGCGTTGGGATTACGTGATTGGATCAAGCAGGACGTTGGGTTTTTTGTAGGAAAATAAGAAATCAGAGAGAAGTTAGTGATAGTTAGTGGAGCAAAGATTTAATTTTGTTTTTAAAGCCGTGTGTAGTTTAGATGATTGCATATGCTACATGTGCAAGCACACATGTGGATTGAGATCTACCTACAAATTAATGGTTCTCTTGAAATGTGACATTTCCTAACAAGGTGTTTAATAATTAATGCTAAGATAGTTTGTGACCTGAACTAGGAGGGTTTGGTGACCATATTGACATTGCAATCAGCAAAAGTATTCAGAAGGTTTTTAAGCAGAAAGCTGTTTTAATACTTCTACCAGGTGTTCAGATACTGATATTGCTAATTGATGATTGTAAAGATGTTTTTCCAAAGGAACATTTTGGGAAATAGTTATTTAAACCATAACACAAACTTCATGCGTATAAACCATCCGGTTTCATTTTCAAGACTTAAGTTTTTGTGTATTTTATGCTAACTTTAAGTGGAACTATTCACTACAGATTTTTACTGTTTTTAAAGCTGTGTCTGGTTACTCTCTTGTTCTGAATCTCTTGGAGACTTGAACTTCTCAGGCTTATTTAAAGACAGTCTTTTCAGCAGCCTTTTGGAAAATATGTCACAATCTCAATAAGGAAGGGATTAGACATCATTAAGGGTTCAGTCAACCATTCAAATTTAATTTGAACAATTTCAGGTTATCCTACCTTTTATCACTAAAATGCTTAGATATGCTAAGACTGGCTTGTAAGACAAATATGACTGCTTATAGCAAAGCAGGAATTATTGAAGTCACTATTGAAGTGACATCTGTGTTCCTCAGACTTCAAAGGAAAACCTTTGTACTCCTCTCAAGGTTTAGTAACTATAAATCAACCTGTCTTTCCTGTATTTTTCTCAAACTGCTCACCATGTTTAATTACCATGCAGCTGAGTTTAAGAAATTTACCTTGCTTCTTACCTTTTCCATTTAGAAATGTGTGATGATTGTGTGGAGTTTGGGTAAAACCCGGATTGTTGTGAATGGGTCCTTCCATTTTAGAATACATGGAATTTGAGAAAATATTTTTAAATATAACACTTAAATACCCTCTAAACATATTCGTGATTTTGAGGAAAAAATTTTGTAGTCTGCTGATCTTGTTTTTAAACACAAATGTGTTACAGAGATGAGCTGATATTTGTATGAGAAAATAGAAACAATCGGTCATCTTGACAATTCTCCTGGTGATGGTGTAATCCTCATCATTGCTAAGTCTGTAGAAGAAATTTTTTTTTTTTTTTTTTTCCCCTGCATGAGACTGACAGTGACTTTTAAACTGTGTCTCAAGTCGTTTGGGGGTGGGGAAGAACTGTTTTCAGCTTCCTGAAAGACCATTTGGTTTTATGAAATATTTCATGTAATTTTTGGGGCTTCATGATTTTAATGAAGGCTTTACAGCTAATTCCCAAATATAGATGTTAACCTACACGTAGGAGGTAGCAGATTTCAGACACAGCTTAAGGTAGTGTACCTTGAAACGCTGGAAGTTACATCAGTTTGACTATTGAGTACCACTGAAAGCTTGGTGGCTTCAGGGTACTCGAGGCACTGTTGCCAGGATGAGGCTGTGTGAAACACACCTCTCCCTTAAGAAATTGTATACTTTAAGGAGGAGCATTTCTTAAAATGTAGATAAAATAAAATGAATAAAATTAATAACAAAATGAATTTGGGCTATTAGCAGGTCAGTCAAGAACTCAGTATGGAAACAAGCTGTTTAAAGGTTTTGTATTAAGGATTTTGTGTGATGATACATACTTCAAAACTGATAATCCAAATCTGATCTTTCTGGTGATACTGTGTTTCTGTTCTTTGATTTGTCTGTAACAACTGTGTTTCAGCTACTGTGCCTGACCCAAGCAGTCAGTCTAGAACTTTTACCAGTGTATTTGTTTTCCTTTCAGACAAATGTTTTGCAGATACACTCTTTATTTCTTATTTTTCCAAGTTCTGCAGTATAAATTATTTTTTCTTTATATAATGCTTTCTTTGTCTGGTATGGGGTAAGTGATAGAGCAGCAGTGAGGCTGCAGCTCTTAAATTGAAAGTTGTATATCACAAATCATGCTGATGGCTTATATTATGGGAATAAGCACCCATTTTAACATACACCCACAAATAACTCCTCCTGACAAATCTGAGAACTACTTTAGGTAGGTTACCAACCATCTAAAACAAGATGCAGTGATCACCACTAATTGTACATTTTGTGACAGAATTATATATCTGTTTCTTGTTAAGTTTCACCATTTTTTTTTCTAACTGAGGATAAAAGGGAGGGGAAAACACTTGCTGAATTACAGATGTCTATGTGATGTCTAGAACAAGGCACAATTCTCGAGACTTATTTCTGCAGGGATTCTTTTAGGAATTTACAGATTTAGGAATGTACAGAGGATGATGAGGAAAATTGCAAATACGTGGTCTAATGACTTGGCTTTCTATTGCATGACTCCTGAAGAGCTAATGAGAACAGCTTTCTGCAGCGTGGTGCCCTGCAGATAGAGGAGGTAGAGTTTTCTGAAGTTGTGTTACCGACTGGGCTGGAGGATGTGGGCTCTGGCTGGAGGCAGTGGACGTGACTGGAATGCCCTTGAGGCCAGAATTATGATCCCCAGCGCCAACCTTCTCTGTTAAATTTAGACAGCAGCTTAGTTTCATCCTCTAATTAGAAGTATCTGAGATGGTCGCGTTTACTGCTTAAAGAGTGTGTGGTCATGTAGTCATTGCTTATGGTTGAAAGAAGGACTTAAGTAGTTTAGGCTAAGAATGGATGTTTGTGGTCAAGTTGCAGGGGTTTGATGCATTTGAAAATGGCATGCTGATCCTTACCGGCTGTAAGGAGGACTTTCATATTCATTGGCACTCACTGGATGTGTTTATGCCAAATCTGAATTTCTTATCACTCTTTAAACTAGAAAGTAAAATAATACATTAACATCCAAAATAACATTTTGCTTTCTTCAGATTCTGGTTTCTGTGACTCCATAGGGATATGTAGAAAATATTCTTGCCGAGGCAAAATCCCCTTTTAAGGGGCCAAGAAAAAAGAGAAAGCACTATTTCTCATGCATGTTGGCACAGTTATGTCTCTTTAGCGTAGTTGGGTTTTTGAGGCATTTGGGGTTTTTGTTTTGTTTTAAAGCGATATGAATCCATGGAGCGCCTCAGTAGTGTTGCAAGGACTTTATTTCTGCCCTGTGCAGTGTTATCTGGGACTCTCAGGACCAGGGTTTTCTGCACAGGCTAGTTTACCCTTCTGAGAAGTTAATACAGGGCCTGTCTGCTCTGCATAAAAGGAGCCCATGTATTCCTAAGAATACTTTGAACCCAGGTTCAAATATTAAGTTTGCACAGGAGACCACCACCCTTATTAGTCAAACACTTGTTGAAAGAGACGAGTTAAGGCTGTTTGTTGTCCCTCCTCCCCCATTCAGAGGAGGTTTGAAATATCCTTATCTTCAAAGCTTGGAATAGATTTGAAGCAAACCGTGTGAAGGGCTGTATTTCCATCTGCACTCTTCTTCACCACCTGCATTTCTCACATTGCAATCAATCGCTTGGTGCTGCAGCAGTGAAACTGCAGAGGTTGCAAGCCTGTTGGATTTATTTTCAATAGGTTTTGAATTAAATAATTTATTTTAAACAACTGTTGGTTAAAAATACTATAAAAATTGATCCATGGCCATCTGCCTGAAATTAATAGGCTATAAATAAAGTGTATTTTTTATCAGATGTTTCTTAGCCTACAGTTTCTACTTAGTTTTCAGGACCTTTTTATACACTGGCAGCTAAATGCCAGTGAAGGAAGCCAAAGTCATGTGTATTGCATTTTGTTTGTAAATTTTATCTCAATTTCTTGTCAGCACTGGATATATTTTTGTGGATAAGTAATGTGTGTTTTTTACCATGGGTAGTAGGAAACATAGAGGCAGTTATCTGCATCAAACTCAAAAAGAACAGGCATGGTGTCTGCCCTCCCTGGGTAAAAATAGGATCAATCAATTAATTATTTGCTGTTCCTGAGCTCTTCTCACCAGAGGGAAAAACTTGGTGCCTTGACCTTCCAAGAATGATATCCTATATAAAACTTGACAATGGATGGATGTCTGCTTGATCATGGGAGACGATCTTACGTGTAAATTACCTCATTTCTTCCTGAAAGTGACAAGGCTGGAAGAAGTGGTAGTCCTGCTTCTCTTTTTTTTTTTTTGCCATGGTAGCCTACTATTCAATAGTATTCATCCAGGAATAAGGGAGATATTTCAGAGCCCTCCTCAGCTGTTTTTACTTCTCAGAAGACACCAGACTATATACAAATGTGAATAGGAGCACTTCTCATACCTATTCCTGGGAATGTGATATGGGCAATAAAGAATGCAATGTTACAGCACCTGGAGAACAGAGAAGGAGCTCTGATGAGGGCAAATATGGAAGGTAGTCCTGAGAAAGCGTAAAGAAAACCCTCTTTGAAGGGAGTGTTTAGGGAGCTCACATTAAAAACTTAGTAGGCTTCTAACTTTCATGTTTAAATATCCTGTGTTCATGTTGGAAAGCTTAGATTGCAAGATATTTCTTTCAAAATATTCTTTTGGAGTCTTGGGGAGTGTCTGGTCGTACAGGTTGGGTAGATTAAACTGTAGCCTATGTCAAAGTATCAAAACGTAAGTTCTTGATTAATTTCTGCTAGCAACATAGTATTTTGTGCTTTAAATATTTATATTACTTCACTGCATTTATTGTTTTTAAAAGAATTCATAGTGTGCAGATTAGGCAAATCGGGTATTTTTGATAATTTAAGACTAGATTGATTTGTGTGCCTTGGAGGACCTGTGAAATGAGTATTATGTCTCTAACTGTGGTGCAATTTAGAAGACTTTTATTAACCCAATATTTATTCTTCTACTGAATTTACCCATGTTTTTGTGCCAAATCATACCTAATAAGGACAAGGTACTCTGATTATATTTTTTATCTGAAACAATTACTAATGTGAAAATCAATACTCCTCCTATCTGTTACATTAGTCTGTCAATTAGTATAAGGTTTTGGTGATGGACACATGGAATATTGGAAGAAATGAAAAGAAAAACCTGAAAATATGCATGTAACTTCCTTTTCTGTAAAACATGAGCATAGACATGTTCTGAGGTCTGTGTAGACCAGTGTTCCCTGTCTGAGCAGTGTCCAAAGGTGAACAGATCGGTAAATATATAAGAAAATAGGCATATACTATCCATGAATTCTCCCCCAGGCTGCAGTTGTCTGTTTTTCAGAGACTTAATGTGTCAGAGGCAGTTTCTGTGCACAGTGCATCTCTATTCAGTTATCATTCTGGTACCACGACCAACTTCTCTGTCACTCTGTGCATATTTTCAGCATTCACAGCACTGTGGTGTAAAAATATTTAAGGGTTAGCCATGCATTTTTTTAAATAATTACCTTCTCTTTTTTGAGCCCTCTACCTGCTAGTTGCACTTGTGGTTCCCCAGCATCTGGACATCTCCCTACCTACCTTTCTCTGAACTCTGTGCAATGACAAAGGTCTAACAAACTACTCCTTTGTCCTTCCTTTTCCAGGCTGAAAAATTGTAGATTTTTTCCTTGAATAGAAGCTATTCCCTAGCTTTGTCATCATTCTTGCCTTTTCTAAACATTTTTTGTGGCACTGAAGCACACGGGTAAGACAGGGTACATAGCGGACTCTGGTTCCCAGCTGGGGTCCTCAGGGCCAGCCCCCATGTATGTTCCTCATGTGGGCTTAATGTAGCCCTTTTACTGGTGTGGTGGGTTGACCCTGGCTGGTTGCCCATCAAGCTGCTCTATCACTCCCCTCCTCAGGTGGACAAGGGACCACTGGGTTTTGATAAGGACAGGGAGAGATCACTCACCAATTATGGTCCAGGGCAAAACAGCCTCGACTTGGGGAAATTAATTCCATTTCTTACCAATCAAATAGTGTTAGGCTAATGAGAAAGAAAGTCAGATCTTAAACACCTTCCCTTCTTTCCTTCCTTCTTCCCAGGCTTAGCTTCCCCCTGCAGTGGTGCAAGAGGATGGGGAATGGGTCTTGCGGACAGTTCATAGCAATGTTGTCTCTGCTGCTCCTTCCTCCTCACTCCCCTGCTGAGCGTGGGGTCCGCCCCACAGGAGACAGTTGTCTGTGAATTTTTCCAATGCAAGTCCTTCCCACAGGCTCCAGTTTCTCACAGACTTCTCCAGGCTGGGTCCCCTGCAGGGTCACGGGTCCTGCCAGCAAACCTGCTCCAGCGTGGGTTTCTCTCTCCACGGGTATTCAGGTCCTGCCATGTTGGTACTTCAGCACAGGCTTCCCATGGGATCATAATCTCCTTTGGGCATCCCCGTGCTCTGGCATGGGACCTTCCCTGCACTGCAGGTAGCTCTCTGCTCCCCCATGGTCCTCCATGGCTGCAGGGGCATAGCTGGCCTCACCGTGGGCTGCACTGAGGTGCCTGGAGCATCTCCTCCTGCTCCTTCTCCACTGACCTAGGTGTCTGCAGAGCTGTCACACGTTCTCATTTGTCTCTCCCAGCTGTTGCTGTGCAATAGTATTTCCCCCCTTCTTAAACATGTTGTCCCAGAGGTGCTACCGTCATTGCTGATGGGCTTGGCCTTGGCCAGCAGTGGGTCCATCTTGAAGCTGGCTGGCATTGGCTCTATCGGACATAGGGAGGCTTCTAGCAGTTTCTCAGAGAAGCCACCCCTGTTGCCCCATGCTACCAAAAACTTGACAAACCCAATACAACTGGTAAGGACTGTGGCTGTAGAAATGGGAGTACTTGAAGGAGAAGACCCCTGCTGTCCTTGCAGCTGCTGATGTGGTGTTCCTGTCTCTGGCCATGCTTTGCAGAATTTTGGTCACTCCCAGCTTAACCTTGAAAGTGACTGACCTAGTGTGGCCGTTTGGGGGGGTTAGTGGAAAAAGGAGCCTTCCTAGCATTATTTTTTTTCTGCAGGCTTATTTGTCTTTCTGATTGGACATGCAGATATAAGTGGATGTTTCTGTGTCTTGTTGGGAAAGAATGTGAGATTAATGAAAGTATATGTTAATTTAATGGGTTTGATTTGGGGAACGGCAAATGGAGGTGCTGTTAAGAGTGAATGAAGGTCCTTGAAAGCTTCCTGCTTACCTTGGACAAGAACAGCTGAAGCACTGTAGTGGTAATTTTGCATAGGGAAATTCTTGTTTGCAATAGACGTATTCAGTGGGAGTTTGTGAACAGTTTCTGTGGACTGTTGTAGGGTTGTGGATGTGTTGGCTGGTCCGTTTCTTTCGTCATTCATAGCATTTTCACCATATTGTTTGCTTTTTATGTGCAAGGGGCAATGATCACAGCATGGGTTTTGGGGAAGCAAGTTCAAAGTTAGAATCATTAAGTTACCTTGGCCATCCCACTGAAGGGCAGCTTGAAGAGGACTATACTTTGTAGTGCTGTGAAATGAGGGTTTCCATCACTTTTCTTAGCACTCTTACTAATACAATATGAATGCACTGAACGTCTGTGGGATGACAGATGCCTTCCTGCTATAATCCTTTAAAGTTACCTCGCTTTTTCTTTTTTATGACCAATTTGATTTCAAGGAAGCAGAAATTTAACAAAAGCTTATTGAACAGAATTAAACTCTTCATGTGTTTAATGAAGCGTAGTTTACTATAGCTGCCTCCCTAAGCCCGTCTGTTTTGTCTACCTTTTGGAGTGCTACCCTGTAAAGAAATCTAACACTTTGCAGTTTCCTGTTATTCATTTCATTTAACTTTGGTTTTAAATTACCTTTGGCTCTATTACAAAGCTTTCAGAAGATAATCAGAAGAAAACAAGACTCAGGAAGAAATAATACCTATTTGTTTTTATTCTATAAATCTGCTTTACTGCCAGATAGCTGGGCATAGTGTAGGAAAAGAGGAGTCCGAAGACGGATACTGTTTCTGGTTGGCAGTGCAAAGGAGTTAATTTAGTATGGTCAATCTAGAGGGCTTCCCCAGCCACCATCGCCACAGAGTCCTCTGAATTAGCAAAAAAAATCTGTTACGTTATGCTTCTATTGCTGTTTTCATTTTACTTCAGTGTTCTCTGTGTTTCCAGTGCCTGTGATAAGTCATATCATTACTGATTTATTGATTATTCCTAACATGGCCTGGAGAGTCATAAAGTTTGCAGCACCATACAATTACTTTACAATTTATTGTTGTTATCTAAGGGCCTATTGTAGAAATTAACCTGTGGGAACAGTGTTGTAACAATTTGCTGGCAGTAAATGTGGTGGTAGGTGTTAAATTAGATCTAAGTGATTGGAGGGAATAAGACAACCTAAGGTCAAGAAATTGAGACACTGAGTTTTATAGATGTTTCACTTAATCTACTGGACTTGCACAGATATTTTTCTGTCACTACTAGAGGCTATGTGAAATAGTAAGTTAATATCTGCCTGTAATGTTACTTTCTAATTTCTCAACAAAAATTTGAGCATGGGAAGATGTAGTCTAATGCAAGCAAAGAGTTTTTTCCTTCTTACCCTCATCTCAGCTCAAGAAGCTGCATGCCCAATGAGAAAGAGAGAAGTAAAGTTTTGTCTCCTCTCATATGCTTTTGGTTGCAACCAAACAAACTCTTTTTTGCACTCAGGCCCAGTTAAATGCAAAAGCCATATAGAGAATAAACAGAAAAATACAATACGGTATTTTTTAAATGTCTATTTTTTTCTCTCTAAAAAAAAGAAAAAGCACAATTTGATCACATTAAATTAGAAAAAAAATCAGTGATACGTTTGGGTTTTTTTGGGTGGTGTTGAAGTGGTGACAGGAAGGGCCAAGTTAAGTGTATTTGTTTCTTCTCCTGCCTAGATGCCTGTCTGAGTGCTTGACTGCTCTGTGTGAAGACATCATTCTGTCAGACCTTGTCTTGCCACAACTTGTGACTGCTGGCTTTTGTCCTGTTATCTGTGCCTTGAGTTAGTGAGCCTCCTTCAGGTGATGGAAGACTGCTGTGACATGCATCCTTAGCTTTCTCTTCTCCCGGCTAAATCATAGAATGGTCTGGGTTGGAAGGGACCTTAAAGACCATCTAGTTCCAACCCCCCTGCCATGGGGAGGGATACCTTGAACTAGACCAGGTTGCTCAAAGTGTCATCCAGCCTGGCCTTGAAGACATCCAGGGATGGGGCATCCACAACATCTCTGGGCAAATCAACCTGGGTCCTTCAGTCTTTCCTCCTGCATCATCTGCTGCAAACACTTGAGCACTTTGAGTGGCCCTCCACAGAACTGCCCCATTTGTGCATGTCTTCTGGTGCAGCCTGAGGAGTGATCAGTTCAATCCCCTGCTGGCTTGTGCAGCCGGGTGTGTGTTTAGCCCACGTTGCCCTAAGGGTGCAACGCTGATCCATTCGTTTGGCTGCCCACCAGGACCCTTGGGAACTTCCTCCCAGATCTGCCACACTTTATCAGCAGCTGCCCCCACCTGCCTGGGTCCCTGCAGGCTGCTGCGTTTTCCCGGGGTGACTCCTGTAATTGTTCCTGTAGCCTGCGGAGGCTCCCCTGTGCAACAGCCTTGCCCTTCAGCCTATCCAGGGTGTCCCCCTTTCTCTTTTCACTCTCAGACATACTGAGCTTGCACTGCTTCCTTTTGCCTAGGTTACTGGTAAAAATATTAGACAGCTTCAGCCCTGATTCAAACTCCTTCAAACCACTGATCACTGCCTTGTGAGCCTGATGGTCATCCGGTTTTTCACCCACGTGGTAGTCCACCCATCCAGTCAGTATCTCTTCAGCTTGGCTAGAAGGTGAAGTGATGGGGTTTTTGATGCTGGGGACTGCTGAAAGCCTTGGTAAAGTCATGGTAAATGAGATGGATTGCTGTCTGCTCACCCACAGAACCAGCCATCTCATCACAGAAGATGGGCTGCTCAAGAGCAAGTAAGTGGTGGCTTCTGTAAGCCACCTCCTTGTTCCTTTTGTGCCTGGAGATAGTTTCTGTTAGGACTTGGTCTGTTTGCTGCCTGGGAATTGATCTAAGACTGACTGCTATTCCCTGGATCTTCCTACTTGTCTAATTTTTTTGGCATAACAGTCTTAATATTCTGTTTCTTGTCACAGCTGAAGCTTGGCCTGATAGTTTCAAGGGGTCTCCTCAGTGATACCAATGCTTTGTTTCCTGAGTGTCCCTGTTTCCTGAGTGTCCCTTCATGCTTCCTGCAGATTCCGTTTTATCAGTTGCTATTGTGAACTCTTCTCTCAACTTCTCCTTTGTTGTGTGTGGGTTTTTTGATTTTTTTTTGAGATGACCATTCTAATTAATGTTTTTGTTGTTTCACTTCTGTGCTGCTTTCGAAAATTACTGACAGACCAGCAACAGTAGTCCTAGCACCGTTTCTTAGGCGACTACATTGATTGATTGTCTCTTAATTTAAAAGAAATACCCCTCCACCCCCCAAGAAAAAACAAACCCACAAACCAAACCAAAAAAGTGCACCCAAAATACACACTTGCCCTTCATATTCTGTATTTTTACCAGTTATTAATCTTTAGGAAAGCCATTTCTGGCCTAAGGCACTCTTACAAATGTCATCTAAAAATAATAAGAAATAAAGTTTTCTACATAAATTCTATTAAAACAAGAATTTCCATTAAAAACACTTCACTCATTTATGTGCATACTTTTTGTGTATATATATGAATTTACTTGTATGATTTCATTGACCTTTGTGGTACTAACTGCACTCTTTAACATTAAACACATGAGTAAGTGTTTTCAAAACTGAGGTTGTAAATAATAAGCTGTTTCACGGGGAGAAATGTCTCATTGATGTGTTTATTGTTTGTTTGTTTTGAGGAATTTTTAAAATTTACAGTTCACATAAATAACTCATTAAAGTCGCCATTAACATACCAAGGCACTGCAACACTTTTCTTATTTCAGAATGACCAAAATTAAGAGTGCAGAGTATTCTTCAAAGAACAAAAACCCGCACTGCCTTTTGCTTGTGCTTACTTCAGAGATGTAAAACCTGCAAATGAGGATCCTCTACTGAACATCAGCCTTCCCCCAGCTGCCACACGCCTCAATATTAATTTATTTCAGTAACTTTCAGAGTCGTTGTTGAGTGTTTTTATATAAGAAGTGAAACATTTCCAGTAAGGTTTGATATTTTGGATCTAACTGTTCATTGTCGGTCTTGGTCTCCTCTTAATCATTTTCTCATACTGTAGGCATTACTGATTTGCTTTTAAAGAGTGATGCTGGGCTGGCAGTGAGTTGGAAGCTCAGTCTGCCTTGTGTACTGCTGGCTGTTCTGGGGAAATGGCAGTTGTGTTCATGTGCAGCCTCCTGGACACCATATGTTAGAAGATATTTTCATGTTGCTCAGCTGTGTGCTAATTCCAATTTTAACTGTTAATCTGTGCTGTTTTATAAATGCCCACCAGAAATCTGGGCCAAGTAGAGTTGGGAATGTTAAAATAAAATCAGCAGATTTTGTAGCAATGAGAACATGATTGCTGGAAGGTCAAACTAAACTTTTTACTCAAGTTGAAGGGCAATGAGGAGGAGGAATAGGAGTGGAACACTTTCACAGCCAGAGTGTTGTCATTAACCTTTTTCTGTATTGCCCTTTATTTGTATAACAGGCTCATCAAAAATAACTGATAATTAATGATCTTTGTAAATCAGGTGCACTCAGATTCTTATTTATGTACTGCTTCTCCAGCATATCAGCCATTTGGATTGGATAGCAGTAGCCAGCACCATTCTTAGGTGATAAAAACGTTGTTGTTTTTTAAAATTGTTTTTTAAAAACAATTCGGCAGACCTCCCAAGAAAACAACCTAACGTCAAGGCTTGCAGCTCTTACACCTTGCATTCATACTCCCAGCCCAGTTCCAGCTGCAACAAAATAGATTATATTGTTATTTCTTTTGGTATTGAGGAAAACAACTTTGAAAGCACCTCCTTTACACAGGGTATTACATCCATTCAGTTAAGTCCTGATGTGTTTAAAACTGAGATCTGTGCTTAAATTCTGACTTCCAGATACTTTCTAGACACTATTTCTGATAATCTTCAGAGAATATTCTGAAGATAATTGGATGTTTTTCCTTAAAATTATGCTTAATGAGACAAAAAGTAGGTAGAGTTAACTATTCTTAACATGATGCTAGCAGGTCTGTTGGCATTAACTTGAATGATTCAAGAACATGAATTTTTCTGAGTTGGAATTGGCAAGGCAAGGTTGGGATGCATATAATCTGCAAGATCTAATTTTCAGTTGTGTATTTGTTTAGAATTTTAATGTACATACAGTATTAATTTTAACTTATTCTGCTACCTAACCTTATATTAATTTCATTTGAAGGCTGGAGACTTATTAGGCAAAACCCAATCTGCCTTTTGTCACCTCTAAGCACATAACCTTTTGTAGTGGAAATATTATTTTGTTCAGAAGTAGGATTTCCTATAGAAAATAACAAATTTTTAATGTCATTAAGCCAGTCGGTAGGACCAGGGCTTCAAGAAGTTCTGAATAATGCCATCTGGCACTCTTGAAGTCTGCCTCAGAAGTATTTGGCAGTTGACTTCATCAGGTCATTATGTCATTCTCAGATCAGTAAAGTGGAAGAAAATTGGGCTTCTTCCAAAATTTTGTCTTTTAGTTTGGAAACAGTATTTCTTTCCAGAACTAGTAAAATAGGGTAAAACTTTCAGATGTGCCTGCCACTCTGGTAGAAGCTTGGCAGATATTTAAAGATGGATTTTTACAATGTCTTCCCCTTGAACATGGTGACATATACAATAAATTATGGTCTCTGCAAGTGGAACACCATCTGAACATACTGTGGAAAAAAAAATGTAGTGTAAATCTGATACTGGCTTTGGTAACTTTCAGTCAGAAACAAGATTGATTATGAGAAGAGATGATGGTAGTTCTCTTTCTTTTGTCTTAAGACTTGCATGGGATTTAGGAAATGGATAGATTACTAGCCTGAGGAGATTTTCCTAGGATTTTCAAACATCTCCAGTTTCCAATGAGGAAGGTAGCCCTTTGATGCCAATAGAAGTGCGTAACGCTTAGGTGTTGTTCAAGGAGGAGCCCAGGTTTGGCTGTAATCTGCACAGAGCCAACACAGTGGAGCTCTCGTTTTACCCCAGTTCTGATGAGCCTGGCATTGCTGTGGACAGGGAGCTTGTCTGCCTGGCTCACCACAGAGCCGAGGCGCATGCAGGAATCACAGAATGAGTTGGCTGAGAGTTGAACAATGATATGTGGTTTAGAGTTAGAGCTTTTTTATCATCCATGGTCCAAGAAAGAAATCATCTTCCCTCCCCCCTACCCATTTAGGGTACTTTAGAACTTGTGCTTTTTTTGTGACTTGAAAGCTCAAACCAGATGAATTACTCCAGTATGCTCACTCTTGGAAGCTTCAGCTGCTGTGGAGCGAATGCCAGCCTGCCTGCTGATGGGCACATCTGTTATATTTTATCTGTTTTGTAATCCAAATCTTTCTGAGCCCATTTCTGTCCATATACAGTCAATCCAGTTGCACCATTAGCGTTTGAGTACAGATGGCAAGTGTGCTCATAGTAGTGTTCTTGACTGTAACTTGCATCCTGTGAGACGAAAGTTGACTCTTATCATTTGTGAACTATGCAAACACAGAATTATTTTATTTTGTTAGGTTTATGCTGGGCTTCAGGCAGATGTAGTCTGAAAAAAACAGTTTTACTCTGAAGACTTCTTTTCTTTGAAGATGCAGCTAATTCAGCCTCTTTGATATTCTCAGAGAAATGCATCCTGCTAGACTTAATCATTCTGAATAATGTGTTATTCTGAGAGTAGTCCCCAGGGAGACGGCAGAAGCTGTCTCTTTGTGCGTCATTTAGATCTTGGTGGGAGTTGTGAGTTGCAATAGGGATTACAGAAATCGGAGACCTCACAAATAGTAGTGAGAATAAATACTAGGATAGTATTTAGACTGGAAAAGCTCTCAGATATTTTATACAGACTTTTTTAAAAAAGTGTATTTACATAATACACTATCAAAAATTATGAATATTTAGATAAAATCTGACAGAAAAAAGGTGGTAACAGCAGGATGTTAGAATCTACTAGATTACCCCCATTAGTTCATAGGAACAGCATCAATGCACAATGGGTCATAAGTATCCTATAATTAATCTTGAAAGTTTGGTTTTTTTCTGTTGGGAACTATTAAAAAAAAAGAAAAAGAGATGTCTTTATCTAGTAGTAATGCAGCCAAAAGAGGAATAACATTTGCTCTGAGAAGTATCTGAGAGTAACCTGTCCCTAGCAGCAGACATTAGTTAACACTGTAAGTGCCCCTATGGTTCTGACTAAACAGCACTTGTTAAGTTTGATTTAATTACTGTAGTAGTAATTACCATAATGTATATTACAAGCTTCAGCATATAAGTAACTGATTATATTTCTTTTGTAGAGGGGATGAAAAGTGACAACAAAACAGTAAATCATGATGTAGACTTTTTTCATAGCTTGCACAGCTGTACTAAGAGAATGAAGACAGCTGCAAGAATAAGCTTTGAAAATGGTTTGTTTAGCTTGCTGGTTCCCTAACTACACGCACATGGTAGCCTGTCTTTCTGGAAGGAGGCACCTGGCACCAAAATCTTTCATCTTTGTATCTCTCCCAAAAGCACTAACAACATCTCCTTGGTGGCTGCAGGAGCATGGCAGATATTAGTAAATGAAATGAAGACACATTAAACACCCGTACCCATGCACATGTGTAGTAATCCTCCATTCTGATGATATAAGACATCTATGATACTGTTTCGAATTCTTAGAAATAGTTTTGTTTCTCTACATTTTTTTAGACTTGTCAGTAATAGTGGTAGTTACCTAGAAGAAGGAAAGAAGGGAAATTTCTAGGTAAAATGTCTAAAACCACCTTTCTGAAACAAAGACACAGTGAATAATCTTTGGAGTGTTGTTTTATGAGCCCTAATCTGAAGTTGTTTATGACAGGCAAAGCCTTTTTGATCTCTTCTGCTGTTGACTCTTTTTATTTTCCTAGAGAGAACTAAGTAGCTGAAATGAATCTGCGAAAAGAATTGAAAGCAACTTGAAGGGTTATTTTGGAAAATAGGGTTAATCTGCAGAAGGTAGAATAGTAGAACTCTGCCTTTGTATAAGCTTGGTTAAAGAAAAAAGGCCTTTAACCTCTGCTCTTGAAGGGGAATATCTGTGATTTTCCAAGCTTTCTTCAGGATACTTCTAATTTGTGCATGTAAGTGGAAAACAACAGATGTAACGACATTAATACCTAAATTTTTAAGCAGTCATCTCATAAAGCAGAATGTTTGCACTTGTAAAAATGATTGATTTATGTATTAAAAGGTTTGCATTTTTTTTTTATTGATTCACTGGGGGAAGGAGGAAAGAAGAAAAAATAGTGAAAATTGCTTAAATATTCTTTTTTTTCCCCAGAATGAGAGCAGAGATTTTGTTCCAGAACTAACTTTTTTCCCCCTCCTTTTTCACATCACCATTTTTTTCAAAATTGAAAGGAGGGGGAAATGATGAACTTAATACAATAAGAAGAAAGGGTAAAGCTTCATCTTTGATACATAAGAAATTTAAACTCCTGCTTTTGGAAATTGAAGTAGAAAGCATAAGTAATGGGGTATGAAAGAGTATAATTTAGAGAGAAAAATGCCTTTAATTTGGGATGCATGTACTGAAAACTTTTGCCACTTCTTAGCACTGATGTCAGAAACTGACTGTAGTTGATACTGAATTATATCATATAACATGGCATTTTGTTGTAAAAATGAATAGTCAAAAAACCTGGAATAATATGGAATGAAAGTAAGTTATTTTTCCCATTTAAATCTGGTCAATAGTCATCAATGCAGAATTTTATGAATGTTGAGTTATGTTTTCACGTTTCTACTGTTTTTTCTGGAATCCAATCATCAGTAAACCATTACTTTACAAACTAAACCGGTGCCCGTTTTGATAATCTCACATTTTACTGTAATGTATAAGGTATAATGCAGTATATAATCAATTACATTACGTGGTCACTTAGACCTTGTTAAGCAGTGTCCTTGAAGGCACTGCCCAGTTTTGCTGCTGTGGTGGGAAAACTGAGAACCCTCAGTATCCGTGGGATAGTTTTGTCAGTAGAAAATCTGTGCGATTGACTGATGCAGACCCAAACGCACCCAGTAAAATTATGATCTGTCAAAGGAAAAAAGAAATAACTTGAGACAAATTACATCTGTTTCTTGCACAGTCCTGCTGCATGGAGACTCATGGCAATGGGAAACTGTAGGTGGTTATTACCCTGGCAATTCAGCACTGCACTGTCAGCCTCTTTTTGTGCTTTGTGACACATATTCTTAATGCATTGGAAGCTTTTTTTCCTTGCCTTCCCAGCGATCAGGACAAGTATACCTATCAAAAATTTCTTTAATGCTCTGATCTTAGTCACTCTTACATTGTAGGATACTACAGTGCTCCATTTGTAAAACTGCTTTCAGTATCTTCTTCCTTCTGTAATCTTAGACTAATTTTGAGTATTCAGAACTTCTCTGCGTCCTCATACTGAGCACCCAGTTTACTGTTCCTTCCATTCATGATCATCAACAATTTCATTATTCAGCTCTGTCAGACTGCACTCAGCTACCTACTTCTGCTAAAATTCTGCAAGACCACACCACAGTAAGACATGTGAACTGGTGATACAGATTTGGGTAGCTAGCTATCGTTTTGTTATGGAGAGTTCCTGCATGATATCTGGCTCAGAAGTGCTCCTGGGTGTGCTGCAGGCAGGTGGGTGATCCTACCTGAGCTAGAATTTAGGCAGAACTTGGTGTTTTTCCCAGAACACTACATCCCCACAGACAGCCTCACAAAAATGATTCTTTAGAGTTATGTTGTGTGTGTATATGTATATACATAAATAAAAATAATATCTCTTCATTTGGCCAAATTAATTTGCTGGGTTCTGCATCATAAATGGCAGAAAATGTTTACTAGTTGTTTCCCTTCCTGTCCTTGCAGAGGCACCAGTTTTGGGAGTAGGCTTGGTGTGATGTCTAATGGTTAAAATTTGGCAGTCTTGTAGGCAGTTAAAAAGAAGATTCCGTAGTGTCTTTCAAGATGAAATTGCTTAATCAAAAGTGGACATTGTATCTTTTTTCTTTTATCTTCTTTGATGGCAACAGAGTTATGACAGTATCATTTTCTGTGTGCTTGTGGAGGAAAAAAAAAAATTGAAGTTTTTCACTGTCTGGATACAGTCTGTCTAATATATGAGGCTAAAGCATCATTTCATAATTTGTTATCAGTTCACCTTCTAATTCAGTGTTGGACAACTATAACTTTTCATTATATAACATGTATGTTTGATACTTCATATTCTACTTCACAAATCTGGTATTTGCATGATACTAAAACAAAACCCATCTGTCACTGTGTGTTGTGACTGGAACTAATGTGATTCTGTGTTAAAGCAATGGAATGGGAGAAAAATTAGGGCTTTCATTTTCATTAGTGAACTAGGAATGCAGATTTAGATAAGACTTTGAGCCTTAGAAGAGAACAGATAATCAACTCTTGTTTAGTGCTGTTCTATATGTGTGGATTAAAATAAAAAAGTAAATTGCAATGAAAAATGAAAACTTGTCTATGAGGAAAAAAACCATCATGAAACAGATGCAGAAAACAGTGCATTCTCTCATTGAATTAGTAACTTGATAGCCAACTGGTATCCAAATTTAAGTAAGAAATTGAGCTTGGCTGGGGGTTCTTTTTGACTTCTGGTAACAAAGAATAGCAGCTGACTTAATTTTTTTTTTTTGCAGTGAACTGATCTCACAGACTTTGGCAGTATAAGCATTTTCTGTGTGTGAGCAAAAAGCATTGTAGGCTTAGATGGAAGCACATATTTGCAGCTGTTTTACATAACATCTGGATTTCATCCACCTTACCAGCTGTAATGTACATGGAATAGAAGAGGGAATGAGTAGATGAGAAGGATTCCAGTAGATGGTGTCATCAAATGACTGGCTAATTTAAACATTTGGGCATTAATAGTGGTACAGGATTCTGAGTTTAAAGGGGAGGAAAAAAGGAAAACTACTACCTGTTCTTACCCCAAGTAATAATAATAATAAAGGAAGATTTAATGAATTTCTGGTGTTCTGATATTAAGGTAATAGTAGAATCTAGACTTTGATGGTGAGCTGCTTAGTGCACTTAAAGAAAGCTGTTTAGTGGGTTTTCTTTAGCTTTGGAGGTCATTAGAAGTTTCAGGTTAATTTTTGCTTTGACTTAAGATAAATTCTTTTGTACTAAAGGTGTAGGATTTTGTTATGTTAGCAATCTAAAACTGGTATTCTAGCCCAGACTGGTTGGTAATATGAGCCCGGAGGAAAGATAATTACATGCTCTGTTGAAAATGGGGATGGTTCTCATCATCTTTCAGGATTTATCTCCATGAGTAGATAGACACAGCAAGTGTTTATCTTAGGTTGCTTTTTTTTTTAATTTATATTTACACAAAATGCCCTTAAACTTGGTATTTTAACTCCTGCCTTTTCACATCGAGACACTATTATTTTGGCTTGTAACCACAATTTGGATAAATATTATTAAAATGAAATTTATAATAGAAATAAGGAAGCAGCTTTTTCTCTCCTTTTCCTGAAGTAAATGTAAAAGGTAAAGCTTTAGAAGGCAAGTTAAATGAGTCCTTGGACTATTTAATTGGGAATTGCTGATATGTGTTCATGTCACTAAATATTTGTGTCATTATTTTCCAGTAGCACTAATTAAAAAAAAAAAACCAAACAAACAAAACCACAAAAAAACCACCCTTGTCCTATGAAGGGAATTATTGGAATAGGAAACCTGAAGAGATATAACTAAATGTCTTTGGTGAGCCTGAGACTATTGTCTGAATGAATGACTTCGGGTTGACCTGTGAGTAGCTGTCCGGTTTTGCCAACTTATCTCTAGTGATCCTGTCCTGCACTGGGTGTTAGAGCTTGAGGGGTATGTGCTGGGGGGATGGCGCATGTGTCTGTGAATAGGGGAGTGTTTTTGTTATTGGCTTGAATTTTAACAGCAGTCACAAGGAAAGCAAGTGATTTTGCAAATGGGTAAAACAGGTTTACTGATGTCTGCAAGATGTACCAGAAAATGGAGTGAAACCCAATTTTCCAACTGTTGGGGGTTGGAGGGAGTTGTAGGTGAAAAGCTGCCAAAATAAAGAAAAACTGTACTTCCAGCCCCTTTATTAATCTATACTATTTATACTTTACAAAGGTTACTTTGTTTCAATTGGGCTCTTGCCTAACATTTTCCTAGACCAGTCTCCTGAAGTAGTAAGGATAATAAGCAACATTGAACAAAGTGCAAATGCAGACCATTATGGAAACTTCCAGTCCTTGTGGGAAGTCTCCCGAAGGATATCCTATCAGTACAGCAAACTTCTGAAATGCCCTAACATACATTCATTCTCCTTATCTTGCAGTCAAGTACCATTCTTTCAATGCATTAGATGGTTATGACATGGTTGAGGAAAATGGCACCTAGAATAGCTGATTTGCTTTGTGCGTGGGACAAAGAATACCAGTGTAAATGGGGCATTCTGCTTACTCCACTTTGACCAGCAAACATAAAGAAATTGCTTTTTACCAGCGTATGAAAAAGAAGACCAGGCTTTGAGGAAGCTGGTCTAGTGGAGGGTGCCCCTGCCCATGGCAGGGGGGTTGGAACTGGGTGGTCTTTAAGGTCTCTTCCAACACAGACTATTCTATGATTCTGTGAAGATATCAACCATGCTATATTAGTGGCTTTCTGATGGTGTGCATGTATGGTCTCGCAAAGAGATGACATCTACTCTGAAGCCAGAAGTCCCCTGGTGCAGCTGGTGCCAGGCTTGACCCTGATAACGATGACATCAGAAAGCAGCATCAGTGGCACTGTGCCAGGGTGGACTTGCTTCTCTCACCCAGGGAAAGGGCCCTGCCCTTGGGATTCTTCAAGCTGAGGTAAACCCTAGGACAATAACGGAGCAAGTGGGAAATTAAACTTGTGAGAGGTGAGGAAGACACTTTCTATGTTTCTGATTGATGGAATTGCTAGGGTTCCTGGCAGTAATATTTTTGTCTATTGTTTTTGTCACTCTTAAAGTCCATTTAATGTCTTCTAAAGTCCTTGGTGAACTGCAGCATGTTTTTTATATTTCTACAAGAAGACAGTGGTATGATTAAACTGGTTAATGCTAATCTGAGGATATCCTTGGAATGTAGTTTGAAAAATCCTGGGAAATGTGCCAGCCTGAATCTAGCCACATTTTTAATTTCTACCCTTAATTGTGTTTTTGGCTAGCAATGATTTTAATGGTGTGGACTCACTTTAACATGGCTGTTAGTGTTGTTAATTTCATGCATACCTCTGATATTTGATATATTTCACATCTATCTCTTCTGAAGTGGGCACAAATACTTTCATCTTTATTAGTTTTAGGCCTGCAGCTGGTCTTCAAAGATATCAGAAGCAGTTTCTGCTCTCCTCTTCCAAATTGGGAAAAGAAGAATCTTCCAGAGGCAAATCTGCATTCCCCTGAGCTGAGAGTGTGTGATCACTTTAGCCTTCATCAGATTTGGCCAATTTCAAAATGAGATGATGACTTATTTTGTTGTTGTTGCTCTTAATTATTTTCTCACTTATACTTGTGCTGTGAACTCCCTGGATCTTACAAGTAGATTTGATGTTAATTCCAGAAGAGCACTTAGCTGTAATTAGACATGCCATAAAAATTGAAAAGATTAAGATGAGATCCTGTTCCAAGAAAACTTTTTTTGATAAACCACAGAGTGAAATCTGAAAAGACTTTACAGACCACAGAGCTATTTCTGCTGAACTGTGAAGTAACAAATATTCCTAATTGATGGAAGAGCTTACATTTTTTTTTCATCAGTTCTTCACTAAATGCCTGCATATAGATGCATGTAGTTCGTCTTTGCAATATTGCAGATCATAATGCATCCTGTTCTTCATCCTAGAAAGTTGGTTAAAGTTCTTACATAGGAATTTTTTTCCACTTTCTAGATTCTGATAATTAAAAAAATCCATTCTTTGTGTATCAGCATGTGTGTCCTACTGCAGCATTGTCCATAAAGTTAGTCTAATTTTTTTTAATAGAGAGTGAACTCTTATTCTCTCTATAATTACGTTTTGGCGGAAATGGAATTTGAAACCAGAGTGAAGTTTGTACTATATGAAGGAAACTATATCTGCTAGCAAGTTTGTATTTACTAGCTTTAAAAGAGGAGTCCTGTTTTAAAGTGAAATATGTTTTTTCTTCCCTGTGATCCAGCGTTTCTTCTTCAAATGGTGATGCCTCAATTTAAAGGTTATTTTGAAGACTTTTCTCACTGCAGCGGGACTATTACACTTGCAGTGAAATCAAGCATTTCAGTAACATTGAGTTCCATGTAAATAGGTAATACCATGAAATACCAATCCACCTTTTCTTTCTGCCCTAAGGCTTGCTGAAGACCTACACCTGAGTGAGGTGAACTTAAGATCTCTGAATTTAAAAAATGAACCTTGCTTGATTTTTTTTTTTTAGCATCTTCAGGATAATTGCATGTAATGTTCGTATTATTTAATAATCTCTGGAGAGAATAATGTCAGAAGCTAACTTCCATAGTTGTGTCACTACACAAACAAATTGTGTTAAATTGCAGCCAGCAAGAGGCAAATCAATTACTTCCCTCAAAACTGGTCAGTGAGGAAGGAGTCCTCCAACAGTAAAATGGCCAGTCATCAAGACAGTTTTACCAAGAACGTTATTTAACTTGTCTGCTGTTGCAGAAAACCAAGACTATTCACTGCATTTAGTTCCTGAAATATCTTTGAAATATTATGATGTTGTATCTAAAAAACCAACCAAACAAAAAAGCAAAACCCTGAACCAAAACACAATAAAAATAACAAGACCTCCCCACCCTCCACCCCCAAACAAAACCAAACCAAAACCAACAAACATGTTCTTATTTGATTTTTTTACTCAGGAATTTTTGCTCTCTTGTTCAGCTTCAGAGTGGAGGCTGTCAACATTTGGCATCCAGTGCTTCATATTTCTTTACAGCAGTGAGGCTTTGATGTGTAGATAATACATTACCTGTGGCATATTGTAATCTTAACTTCAAGCCTTCTTAACAACAGCTTCTATAGCACTTTGGACCTTTCTTTTTTGTGTTTAATTGTGCAAGATTTTCATATAATAGACTTCAGCTGAGGTGCCTAGAAGTAAGATGATAAGATTGACTTGGCTAGAAGTTTCAATAAGCACTGAATTAACAACTTTTAGCTTTATCCTAAGCATTCTGTACACATACATTCTTTTTCACGCAAGGCTATGGTGGACTGCATAAACAGAACTGCGGACCATCAAAGTTTGTAGACACTATTACTGAAATTCTGCAGAGGGGAACTGATTAGATATGAAAAATACTTTCTTCTTCAGCCATTGTTTGCTTGAGATATGCATGTTTAGCTACTGTAGACCATTTATCACCAAGTGATTCAAATGCACTATTGATTGTGGTGCTGGATTAGATTATGCATATATTAATTGTTGTGGGGTTTTTTATTCTGATTTACATGAGAGCGTAAGATCGAGGGCTTGATGTTCCTATCTTGTTTGTTTTGCAATTGAATTACCAGCTTCACCTACTACAGTGTTTAAAATCGTTTAGAAATACCTTGTGTTGGGAACACGTTGGAATTCTTAACCGTAAAATTATAAATGAAATGTGCAGCGAGATGTGGTTATTTGTAGTAATCTGCTGCTACATCCTGGAAAAATGCCTTAATATAAGGCACAATTTCAATTCACAGAGATTGCTGGAATTTTTTTTCTATTTTAAGGTATATAATTTTCTTTAAAAATTACAGCATAGGGCTTAACACTCAACTCATTCTGTAGTGATTCCAAGTGTAACCAAGGCATAATCATTTTTATTTTACCTGTTTAATAAATAGAGACCTGAGGTTTAATTTCTTCCATACCTTGAGACTCATGTGATGTGAACTTTGATTTCATCTTGTGCAAGCTACAGTTAACGAATACAGTTCTGTGCCTCTGAAATTAACAGTGCCACCTTCCACCTTAAGGAGTTCAAGTGAGAATAGAGACTCAACCATAACAGGCATCCAAAACAACTTACAGAAAGTATGTGAAGAGACTGGAAAGTGCTTTGCATCAAGTATGCTGACCTATCTTACAGTTGACCTAGGATAAATGATCAGTGAGGCAGCTCTTATTTATTGGTGGAGACATGGGCTTCCAGTACCCATACAGGGCAAGAGAGCACTGCTAAGGTGTGTCACTATTTGTCCTACCAGTGAATCTAAACTGAAGCCAGTCCCCTTGGGACAGTTATCAAGCTGTACTACTAAGACTACAGGTCTGATTTCATTTTATCTTTAATCTCCAGAATTTCAGGAGAATTATGCAAAATTAGTTGTAACCATTGATTTCTCCCAACCCTCCCATATACTTATGTGTTTTCCAAAAAATTTGGAGGGTGCTGAAGAATGTAATGAATTGTTTGGCAAGGCTTAAAGTTTAAAGAAAGGTAAAGTGACAGATCTGACCAAATACTGATCTGTTACTTAAACATGATAATGAATAACAATGAGGGTAAAACTGCTGTGGAAAGCACTATACCTGGCATGCTGGATTTCACACTGAACAGTAGCTTTTGGTGCAATGCTGTGTTTGAGCAAATTACATTTAAGGAATACATCTCTGTACGACATTGCCAAGACTCTTGGGAACACCACAAATGGTTCCTTTTGATAGTTTTAAAAAGGCTGACAAATGCGAAGCTTATCTGAAACTAGGGAAATTGGAGTGACTTACGAGTTTCAAATCTCACTTTTCATTTTACAACTGTGGAGCTTTCTCAGATGATCCCATGTAAGGCTTCTTGGTCTTGGGTTAAACGTAACTCTCTAAGAAGATTTTGATATTAAAGCTAGGCAGAAAAATATGTCCGAAAACTTAGTGGAAAAAACTTGAGCTTCGTGTGTGAAATAAGTAATACATTATATGTGAGTTAATAAAACAATAAGTTAACATGTGAAATGAGGCGAACAATGGCAGCACGGCGCACTGGCGAGTGAAGCCTAGATCAGTATACCAATAGGTTTCTGAAGACCACAACACTAGGTACAATCTTTCCAGTGGTGTAAGTTGTGACTTTGATGGTCCTCAGACCCGGAAGATTGCTCATCTGACTTGCACAAAGTCCGTGTGCGAATAAAGGCTGAAAGATCAGATAGGCTCCTACCACTTGCAGTTAACTGAAAATGGCATGTATTTTACACATCTAAATTTACAGAGAACAGCAAGAATTCACTCACTGAAGCTAGAAATTTTATCCTATACTAAGAAAATCCTCATCAGTTACTCTAAATATTGTTTGCTTGTCATTGTGGTCTGGCTATAAAAGATAGCCTTGGTGTTCATGTATGCGAGTTCAATAACCAGCAGGATCAGAGATGTGTGTTAAAAAAGGAGTTGTAGAAAGTAATATTCCTCCAAATGGTGGTTTGTTTTTTTTTTATATATACTGTAGAAAACATTTTCTCCTTGCGGAAAGACAGACTGTCTTTTCTAGCTGGATTTGTGATTCTTCTCTGAATTGCTTCAAGACATGCAAATCCTATTCTGGAAGAGTACTTTTCTAGGGTGTTGCATGATTCAATCTTCCATGCAAAGATATTAGAAATGAGTGCTTTGAGATTGATTTTGTGCTGAGTTCTGTCTGCTTGAAGCTCTTCCAGTTCAATAACAGTTGTATTGCATTCATCTCTGCAGATCAGTAGTGATATTGCATGACCACCTTCTGCCAAATCATCTTTTAGCAATCAAATTTTAATGAGATGGAGGCATTATATTATTCCAAAAACTTTGTTTTTGCAGACTAGCACCAGCTAAAATCTTTTTTGCTTTAATGGGTATTAAAGATGTAATGTTTTTTGTCTTTGAATTTGGAAATCTAGTTTAGCGCAGTTCAGAAAATACATAAACAGATGCTAAGTAAGTTCTTTATAGTACTTTTTTTGTTTCTCTTGCCTTTTTTGACATAAGGATATGCTGGAGGTAAGTTTTTGGTGTACATAACGCAAGCCTGAGGCAGCTTTAAGTTGACTTTTGGAGTTTCCAGCAGCAATGTTATTTCTGTACCAAGAATTTGGCACAAACTTTGTAGTTTGCTTAAGACCCTCTGTATTTTTGACAGTGAACTGAATGCCACTTAGGGCTCATTGTTAGTGACTCTTGCTCTATTGCTGAAATAAGCTCTATATGTGCTGCAGTCACACCTTCAGTCATAAAGTACAAACCCATTAAATCTTGGCTCTTCTTTTATGTCTCCTCTTACATAACTTCCTGTGTAATTTTCTGGCTAAAAATGTTAACTGGAGTTATATTTTCATATAGCTAAGCAGTAATGCTTTTCAAAATTGTCTTGAATAACACCTCCTTTTCAGAACTTGAAATAAGACTGACCACCTTCATAAATGTTTGAATTGCTATAGTTATACTGCTCTACTGTGTGAAGAATTAAAAAAAAAAATCAAAACAAATAGCAAAACAATGGAAAAAAAACCCAAACCAAAGTGTTTCAGGATTAAAGTGTTTCTAAAGATTAGGGTAGTGGTTTTATGGGTTTTTTCCCCCTCTTGAAACATGATTAGAACAGGAATATATCTTTCTTTCTGAATAATTCCTGAAATGAGATGTACCTGATTAACACATGCCATATACATAGAGTCTATTTATTCAGACTGAATTCCACAGGGACCATGGATAATCTTTTTGTCAAATGTTTACTAGTATCTGCTCTTAACAAGTGCTGCACAATATAAACTGACGGAACCTTAAAGAAAAGAGGCATAATAAAATTAAGCTTTAGTTTTCAACAAAGTCTGACTTAAGATCAAGAAGTGAAATTTTCAGATGGGTCAGATTTTAAGGATTTTTCTGTAAAGGTCATGAATCACATGCATTTAAAAACGTACCAGAAGCCATAGCTAGTATTAGAAAATGAGATACAACTAGGTTTTGAGAGATAGCATTGAAACTAATGCTTTTAACTGAGATGAAAGGAGTTCTAGTTTTATTTCATGAGTTTGAAGTTGTCTTCCTGCATTTGTCACCACTCTGTCATGCACAGTCTGGAAAATTGAGGTAATATTGCTCTGTTTCCTTGTCCCTTCCTACCTCTGTGGGTATGTACAGTCTTTCCAGACAGGGGTGGGCATGTGTGTGGTCTCTAGTACTAAGCAAACTAATTTTGGTTGTAGCTTCTAAGTACTGTTGAAATAAAAATGAAAACAAATTGCAAGTACTGGATTTGAGCATTTATATGTGATGTTTTTCACTTTCACTTGAGTTTCTGTTGTTGCCATGGATACTATTTTACTTAATTTCTGTTGATGTTTGTTCACCTTTAAGATTTTACTTAACTGCTAAATCAATTTCCCACATGGGGGGAGGGGGGGGGATATAAACCCAAAACCTCACAGGATATAGAGTAGCAGAAGAATTGGAAAGATTACACATTTGAAAGTATTCACTATTTTTTTTACCACCCAAACCTCCCAAACACAGAAGATGTGAAAAATACTTTTTTTTTTCGTTACAAAGTAAAGAAATAACTTCATTATCTTTTAGATATAAATATCTCCAGCTGGGCAATGCTATTCCTAGTTTACTGCTTGCTCTTGCTGCCTGGACACTCTCAGCATTAAATCTTACAGTATGTCTTTTTATTGATAACGTTTTTCATGTATGGGTCATTGCACTTTTCCAAGGACACTTGCAGTTCCTCCTATCCCAGACTGTTTTAATCATGTGTTTCTTAAAACCTGTCTAAGCAGCTTTCAAAAGCCTGTCTTTCTCAGCTTCATTATTGTTGAGGTGTATTGGTTTTACCTCTTCCTTATTAAATAAGACTGAACCTCCTGCTGTTCTTGTCTTCCACAAGATACACCTGAAGAACGGATCCATTGCTGAATACTGTTAGGCTTTGTTTCAGCTTTAGCAGATTTTGATATCTATTCACATCATTTTGTATGGAGGGACTTGTGACACACAATATGTTAAACATTTCCCCCTGTTGTGGTTTAACTCCAGC
>NW_010255818.1:4799-17585 GCF_000690775.1 Eurypyga helias | reverse complement strand
GGGAGGGGGTTGGCTTTCCGGGCTGCCAGTGCACATGGCCAGCTCCTCACCCCCAGCCCCCCCAAGTCCTTCTCCTCAGGGCTGTTCCCAATCCATTCTCTGATCACCCTGTCCTTGCAGTGGGATTGCCCTGACCCATGTGCAGGACCTTGCCCTTGGTGTGACCATTCCCCACACAAAAATGTGCTTGTGAACGTGGCCTACATTTTCCCAAGATCTGGGAGCTTCCCTTGTTTTAAACCCAAACACACCGACACAGAGGCTTTGCAAGAGGGAGCTTCGGCAAGGAGAGGAATAACAGTTTCAGATTCTCACACCAGCCACCTCCCCAGTGACATCCCTTTTGTTACACCTCTGGGAAGGGTTTAGGAAGCGAGAGTTGTCACCCGCTCTACCGGACTTGCTTATGATGTCAGGCGAGTCAGTCCTTCCCGTGCCTCTGGTCCCCAGCCGTCTGCGGTCTCAATGCCACCGGCCGCAGCACCGCACGTGTCAACACCTTTACATCTGGGAAAGCATTAGGGATCGAGCAGATGTCAACTGGAGAGACTGTTCAAAGCAGAGATGACCATGCAAAGTGGGACGAAAGGTATGTGCAAACAAATGTTTCCAGCGTCAGAGCTTTGTACCCTCCTTTGGGAGGTACAGACCACTGCCTCGACCCTACTAATGCTCACTCACACATTTCAGCACAACAGCCCCCAGCTGAAGCAGATCTAAAACCAGCCTTGGCTGAATTTCACAGCAAAATGTACTAATCTTCCATCTTCCCATCTAGCAAAAGCCAACTCCTCACTTGTGACATCTTTAGACCCCTGACAATAACTCTGCATGTTCAGGTGGAAGAAAAGACTAATTCCTGATTATAAAAACATGCTTCTCTCTCGTTTTGTAGATCAGACAGTATAAATTTGGCTTTCTGAAACGTAAACCCAAGGTTTATGTTCAGGTGGAAGAAAAGACTAATTCCTGATTATAAAAACATGCTTCTCTCTCGTTTTGTAGACAGTATAAATTCGGCTTTCTGAAACGTAAACTCAAGGTTTAAAATGCTCTGAAGTCAAGCCAGCTTTATGCCACGGCTGTCCAAAATCGCCAAGGATCCTTCAGAAACACAAGTTACAGAAGCTGATGTTTCACACTTGGTTCTCAGCAGCTTTCTAACCCACACACCGACACAGAAGATCCGACTGTGGTTTATCACTTTGGCTTCCAGGGCAGAGATGCCGCAACGTGTGGAAAAACTGAAAGGGTGAGCTCTCTGGGGTATCGTATCAGCCAGGGTAAGACACGACCAGAGAAGATCTTACCCAGAAAAGCTGTGGATGCCTCATCCCTGGAAGTGTCCAAAGCCAGGCTGGATGAGGCTTGGAGCAAGCTGGTCTAGTGGAAGGTGTCCCTGCCCATGGCAGGGGGGTTGGAACTAGATTGGCTTTAAGGTTATTTCAAACCATTCTGTGATCAGTAATTCAGGGATTACAAAACAGCAAGGAGATACTGTTGCCATGTGCTCTGCTTATCCAAGCAACACTCCAGATCCCAATTTTAAGGCCCTATGGCTCAGTCCAGACTTTAAATCAAGGCCACCAAGCCTTCTTCAGAAGAACCAAAAATCCATCAGATGAATTCTGATTCAGCACTAACCCCAACAAGTGCCAGAGGGATGCAAAGGGACTTTATTCTCCAATTTCTCTGCTGGCTTTGGTCTGGTGCTCTGCCAGTTCTCCCAGTCTTCCCCATTACAGGATCTGGACAATCCAAACTTACACGCTTCTCACACTAAGCAGCAATTCCTGTGGAGTCGCAGGTCAGGGCAAGAAACTCCTTATCTTTGGCAAACCAACAAACCTGAATATGCCTGCAGAGTAGGGCAGCAGCACTGCCAGATGATTTGGGTTTGGGTTTTCTGTCCCTACTCAACACATCCAGCCTCTGCTCCTGGAGTAAACTGGTCTTGGAGGAAGCAGCAACCTTCCCCAGCTTGAAAAGGTCTTTCCAAAGGGATTTACTGCCATTTATGCAAAGTGTTCTCCAACTCTGTTTGGGATGGGGGCTCATTTCTACACTGAAGTCTTGGACAGGTCCTGACAGTTTCTACTGGAAGCCCAAATGTGTCTTTTAGATCTGAACTTAAAAGAGCCAGTCAGGAAAATCTTCCCTAAGCTGTTGGCTGAAATACTGATGCTGAAGAGACAAGCACTAGAAAACTTCCAATTATCTTCCTCCTCAGCATGTTTTGGTTTGGTTTTAGCATTACTAAGATCTCCCAACTTTCTATTGATTCCCATGCTGTATTTGGGACCCCTGAAGCTAACAAAGCAAATTTAACTCCTTTTCCCACCATCCTTTCCTCAGATTTGCCCTGTTCCTTCCCCACCCAAGTTTCCAAGTGCAATACTCACTATCTTGGATCGCTCACATGAGCTGACGCAGAAGCTGGAGTTCAAGAGGCAGAGTGAGACCACCACAGAGAAAGCAGTTAGTTTAACTCCTTCACATCTCCCCCAAACATCCAGCTCCCTTTCACTCGTGGTGGGAGGAATATGAAATATTCCCTTTGAGAAAGGCTCAACTCCAAGTGGGAAGGTTTAGATTGGATATCAGGAAGAAATTCTTCACAGAGAGGGTGGTGAGGCACTGGAACAGGTTGCCCAGAGAAGCTGTGGATGTCCCATCCCTGGATGTCTTCAAGGCCAGGCTGGATGAGGCTTGGAGCAACCTGGTCTAGTGGAAGGTGTCCCTGCCCATGGCAGGGGGGTTGGAAATAGATGGTCTTTAAGTTTCCTTCCAACCCTAACCATCCTATGATTCTAAGATTCCCTGCTATAGTACTACTCTGGGTAGAAACTGGGGGTGTTAAACACCTCAAGAGGGAGTTAGGAGGCCGAATCAAGATAAAGGATGTATACCCTCAGGTGGAAGGTAAGCACAGGTATGTAGCAGTCTCACCGCAAAGGGAAGAAATCAAGACACGCGGGCTGTATCCAGCAAATTTTCTTCACCCATGGAAACCAGTCCACCTATTAATTGAAGATCCCAGATTCCCCCTGAAAAATCAGTTTTAACAGTGCTGTCTATACATATCAGCACAAAAACACCTCTAGAAAGGACTGACCTCCTCAGGATGCTCCAAGACTTAAGAGCTGGTAGCCAAGTTGAATTCCCTAGAAGCAGCAGATGGAAAATAACCATTTTTTTGCACATACCCTAACTGAAAGCAAAACAGGAAAGAGAAGGTGGCAGCTCGGTGTACTCCAAAAAGAGACATACATACTCCTGCTGGCAGCTCAGTGCTTTGCTACCCAGCAAGGTTTAGTTTTATAGCAACTCAGAACTTGTTAGGTAAGACTGGTGGGAACATTCCACCAGGAGAAAAAGAAATGCACAGATGAAGAATTTAAACCCAAATCCAGTTAGTTTTTAAGCAGCACTGCAGGCTAGCAAGCAGGTAAGCAGCATGCACTCTAGTAGTAATGATGCTCTTGATGGGATGGAGCTATGCTGGTGGTACACAGCGCTGCACACCTTAGTCTTCTCCTCTAACTTAAAAATAAGAAGCCAAACAATCTATGAGGTGGTCACAGCGGGGTCCTGTGAGATGCACCACAGCTAAAAATGGTTGCGGGTAGCCAGCTGGTGAGAGAGCTTGGGTACTCACTCCGGCCAGCGATTTCTGGATATTCTCCCTGGCTCTGGCAATGTCGCGTAGGATCGTGCTGGCTCCGTTCTCCTGCAAACAGTGCAGAAAGAACCAAGATTTTCTTTTAAAAAAGTACAAAACATGGGAAACTGGTCAGGGAAGTTAAAAACAAAAAGAGGGGAAGAGTGGGGGAGGGATCCTTTCAGTGATTCAGCAAGTATTGTCAAATCAGCTGCAAGGATCGGTTCTGAATCAAGCAGCACCGACTGCAATCCCTGGTCACATCAGACCACGTGACCAGATCATCCAGTCAAGAGCTTTTCCAATTCTCCGTTATTACCCTGAACGGTTTTGGAAAGCTGCCAGCCAGGCAGAGGGGTGGAGTCACTTCGTATTCCTTGGAGATCTCTCTTTCCACAGTATTACCTGTCACTGTATGCCAGGAAGACGTGACAGCCCTAACTCAAATCTTCTATCCAGAGGTATGACCCAGAGCACGACAGCGCAAGGCCTGTTCCCCCCATCCTCCTGCTGCCGTGCTTTAGCCTGGGTTTGAAGATTCCCTTCCTAGGGCACAAATTCAGTTTCCATGCTCCATTCGCTCCTTGCCTCTCTCAGGCTACAACCCCATAAACAAGATCGGAGACGTAAAACTGCTCACAAGCCCCAAAGGCCGTGTCACATAGACCATACCACAGCCTCGACACATGCAGGTGGGTAACGCTTCCAAGGCTGCAGGAAGGTCTTAAGGAGAGTGGATCTAACGGCTGATAAACTGCTGCAGAATCCCCACCGGAGCCTTCACACCACCTCTCACAGACAACTTCTTCACTGGAAGCTCCTTAGGTGGCCTGAAACAGTCTACCTCTTCTAAGAGCACTGCAGGCGTTTAATATCCCTAATATCTACTTCAAGTGCTTATCCAGAGCTCCTACTTTTTAAGCAAGCATCCTCCGTGCTGTGCCACCACTATACGAGCACAGGCAGCAGGAACAGAATGTTCCTAGAAGCTATTAAGCAAAAAGCTTCCCCTTCAACATTTGCAAGACAGCCATTGACAACTCTAAGCAGCTTTCTACACACCCAAGTGCACAAGCAGTTAACAGCTCTTTACATGGCAGGAAGAGGTTACGATAGCTCTGTACCTTTACACAGTAATGATTTGGGGCTAATATTTAAGCTCAAAGGATTTCAGCTCAGGCGTGCTGCAGCAGTACCATGCTCCCCCCAACTCACCAGTACCACGATGCAGTCTTCTGCAGGAGCACACTGAATATTGCAGGGGGTACAAAGAGAGGAACATAATTCCCGGTCTCTTTGGAGCCAATGGTGCCTTTCTCCCCAAGAATCACATCATATATACCCAAAATATTCCTTGCCAAGGGAAGCTTAGTTGCTCCAAAACCACAGAACAGCATCTTCCCTGGCTGAACGGGGACAGGTCAATTCTTTGCCCAGCATATCACCCAGTCTGGTCAACAAAACCGCAGCTCTCGGGGCTTGTGGCTCAAACTGTGTCCACATGGGATCACAAATAACATCCCTGCCACAACAGCCTGAAAAGATGAACTGCTCTCACCTGTAACTTGTTAGAAGGGCATCTGATCTCCCAGTAAACTGGTTGTATGGGAGAAATTCTTTACAGACCACAGAAGACAGTCATGCAAAAGTGGTCATAACTGGGGGTAGGCTCCAGAGAAGACTCTCACACTTGGAAAAAGCAGCCACTCAAAGTGGAAACAGAGAAATGCACCTCCAGGTGGATCACCTGCTCTGTATCAGCTCATAAAGCTCCAGCACTCTGCAAAACCCCAGCTGAGAATGAGCATTACCTGTTGCTGTGAAGAGCTGCCAACCGGCCCGTTCATCTGCTCATAGTATCTTCTCTCAGCATCGTCGTACTTGTACTTCTCAAACCAGATCTTCTCATGCAAAAAGTAGTCGACTGCCATTTTTCTGCAGAAAGAAAAAAAAAAACCCAAAGTGAGTTCCTACAAGTGCTTAAGGGTAACAGCTTGCAACTGGCTTGCCAGAAGAGTGTTTTCGTCCCCCACAGAGCTGTGCCTGCAGGTCTCTGCTTGGCGGTTTTCCCCTCTGGTAGAAAGCTTTAAGTAAAGAGGATCCTATTAAGAAAGCAGGGCAGTCTAATCACCCACCCATCCGCCTGGCCTGACCTGCATTTAGTGACCGGACACCAAGTGGGGACAGAATAAATCAGCTGAGCTGTACCTTCTTCCACAAAAACAAGCTTTCAGAGCAGGATTTTCTGCTGCTGAGAAAGATTTCTCCTGTACGAGAATCAAAAAAGGGAATAACGCTTGTGCATCCTCCTGTGGTAGCCTGGCACAGAACACCACCTGACCCCGACCGGCCTCGAGAAACCCAGCCACACACAAAAATTACAGCGGCACCACAGGTAACTGCATACATGCCCTTTTGGAAGCTGCTGCAGCTGTTCAGAAATTAAAATCGTCAGCAGTGCAACACTGGGAAGGGACAGACTTGGTACTACAAGGAGGAAGAGCATAAATCATCCCAATGCTGCTGTGGAATCGTGGAAGTTCTTTTTCTCCGGTACAGCAGCTTCCAAAGGTTCATTCGTTAACTCAAAGGCAAAGGACAGAGCCCTCCCAACAGAGAGAGAGGAGGATGTGCCCTTATTTCAAGCCAGGGGATGGCTACCGAGCCAGCATCAGTTTGAGGAGGTGGTGGGAGCAGGGATAGAACGTCACACTAAAACCACACCATCACCAGGTTCCACCACACCGAGCAACTCTACCCTCTCCTCCCCAGCTCTCTCACTTCCACAGAAGCCAACAGTCGGGTCTTTTGTAAAACAAGTCCCTTTCTCATCTACTCATCTCACAAGAGGCCACCACACCATACAGGTCCTCTGCACTGAAACCATTCCCAGTGCTCAACCCTCCAAGCCCCTGCTTGAGCTGCCAACCAGTATTAACACAGAATTCCAGTTACAGACAAGCTTCTGCCATGTGTTTTACAACACATGGACTTTTCCCGGGTGGAAAGCATGACCAAATACCTAGTTCTGTCCAGCTAAAATAAAAACTATCCCGAACAGGACAGGCTGGAAGGCATGTGTGCTCCGAAACTTTGTGCCCCCACGTATGACCCGATACAAATTTTCTAACAAATCCTACGAAACTCAAGGATCAAAAGTGTCAGAAATATAGACTGATGCTCCAAAAGCCTTTTTTTCCTCCCCCAAAAAACATCAGTCACCACAGAATAACGTGCAAGCACTGGCCTTTGGAGAAGTTCCCAGGGCGTTACAGCCCTCTGTGCAGCAGACTTCAGGGTTCAGTCATCTATAAAAGCACATTTTTAACATATCATACTGCATCTCATCCAGGAGTTAAAACAAAGCCTTCAAATATTTGCCTGTGAACTGACTTACAACCCCAAGTTACAACTGTAAAGGTCACCTACAATTTAAGAATGAACCCTTCCTGCCCAGCTATATACCAGCACATCAAACGGGCTGTCATGCAGCTAGTCGTATCCCAGATTTAACAGCAGCTTCCAGACTGGTCTATCCACCTTCTCCCTCACCAAAACACATCCAGTGCAGGCTCCCACCAGAGCGATGCCCTAAACTGCACTTCTTCATCCCCAAACCACCTTCAAGCTGGATACAGCGATGCTCAGGCGTAGCCCTTCCCGCAGGGAGCTCAACGACCCGCCCGCGCGCTCGGCAGAATTGGGAATAACCAATTCTCTGAAGGACCTTTATGGCATTTATACAGGAAAACACAGCAAAAAGCCATCATTTTAACTTCTCAAATTCAAAGAAAATGCTGCCTCTCCTGCCGTCTCAACAGGTCTGTTTAAACCACGGTGATTATTCCCTTTAACTTGCACTTTAATGACTTTTTCTATGTAATAGGAATACGGAAAGGGCCACGGTGCTGCGTCTCCCTATGTAAAGAGGTGGAGGAGGGTGTCAAACCTTTGCTTACTTACCAGCCCTGACTTTAAACGCTTAAACCTCTGGTACCACACAAATACTACCTTTAACCACCAGCATTTATCAGGAGAAGGGGGTTCCTTGGAGGTAACCCCCGTTACCCTGCTCACGAACAGGCTCCCTGGCTCAGGAGCAGTGTCTCCCTACAGCAGCATGCACGTTGGGTCCTGGACACCCATCTTCTACACATGCAAATTCTTTCAGCTCAATCCTGACCCAGCAGTTTTGCATGTGCAAGCGTTACCCCAGAATCAACTTCTCCTACTTTGTTTCTGGCGGAGGTACGCTTAAAGCGTAAGTGGCTGGTTCGGAGGGTTCCACTACTGAGGATTTCTGTGTCTCAGCTGGTTCAGAGGGTTCTACTGCTGCAGATTCCTGTAGCTCAGCTGGTTCAGAGGGTTCCACTACTGAGGATTTCTGTGTCTCAGCTGGTTCGGAGGATTCTACTGCTGCAGATTCCTGTATCTCAGCTGGTTCAGAGGGTTCCACTACTGATGATTTTGGTATCTCAGCTGGTTCAGAGGGTTCTGCTGCTGCAGATTCCTGTATTGCTGTGCTCTCAGATGGTTCAGAGGGTTCCACTACTACAGATTCCTGTATCTCAGCTGGTTTGGAGGGTTTCACTACTACAGATTCCTGTATCTACTACTACAGATTCCTGTATCTCAGCTGGTTCGGAGGGTTCTACTGCTGCAGATTCCTGTATCACTGTCGTCTCTCCTGCTCTTGACATTTTCAAAGCCTCGGCTGCGTAGTATCGTGATTCAGCACTGTCATACGTCAGCTTATTAAGCCACACAGTTTCACTATCCTCATGCAGAAAGAAGTAGGTAGGCGGAGGTTGCTCAGCATCACCGGGAAGCAGAGGGTTGGTGGCGATCTCCACATCTTTGATGCCCGTTTCCTTTCCAAGGCTGTGGTCCTTCCTGTCCTCGCGGTGGTTCGATTCTTCGGGGCAACCACCTTGCTGCTGTCTGACTCTGCCCGAGGGAGGACCGTCAAACATATTCTCATAGAAGCTCTTCTCGGCATCATCGTAGAGAGGTTTCTCTAACCACACCTCTGAGACGAGAGCCTGCAAGCCTGAAGTCTGCGGCTTACCATTTACCGTCTCGTCTACGGAGCCGGGCAAGCTGGTAATGAGGGAAGCAGCGGAACCGGCAACGGCGTCTGGAGCCAAGCTTGGCGTAGCAGGAGTAGGCAGAGCTGTAACATAGCCTTCATCCGGCGTTCTCAGCCCGTGGCCAGTGTCCACAGACGGGATGGCTAGGACATTTGGAGGAACAAAGGACTGAGATTTTTCAATGAACATCTCCTCTGCCTTGTCAAAGTCAAACTTGTTGACCCAGACACCCTGAACAAGATGGTGACAGGCAGACAGAATACCATGGGAGCAGGGCAGGGCTGCTGAAAGCATCCTTGGCTTAGGAACATCTTGGACAGCTTTTGGCCTGGCCGCTAAAGGGGACTGCTCAGCAGCTGGTGCAGTCTCAGGTGCCTCCTGGTTCTGGCAATCCACTAATTTTTTCCTGTACAGGCTCTCAGCATGGTCGTATAAAGGCTTTTCAAACCACACATGGTCAGCTAACAAACCAGTCAGAACAGAGTCCAAATTGGAGGGCACATTTTTGGGCTTCGGAGACCGCTTCCGTTTCCTTTGTTTCTTTCCATTCCTTGCTCTCTTCAGGTCTCCTTTAAATTCACTTTCAACAGAGTCGTCATTGCAGACTCCGTTTACAGCCTCGACCTCCTGGCACTCCTCCGGGGCCGCAGCAGCGAGCATCGCTTCTCTTTCGTAATGGAGTCTCTCCGCTTCATCGTATTTGTGCTTGTCTACCCACACTTTTTCTACTGGGCAGGGAGGCTTCCTTGTCCTCATCTTCCAAAGATTGGCAGCATTAAAAGATAAGCACAACAATGTAGTTGCAGCAAAACTAAATAAAGCAAGGGCATGCATCAGACTTTAGTAATTTCTTAAGTAACAGAAGAGTGTCAAAGCTATCATGCCATTATTGTTCATGGCTAAGAGCCTAAGCAGTTCATCCCACGTTTCCTCTGGTTTAAATTTTAATTCAAAAGAAATTAAACTGCCTAAACACGCGCAGTTTCGCAAGTCAAAATAAGCTTCCTCCTAAAATCCTTGTGCTGTTCCGACAAGTACTCTGCACATTACTCTTCAAAAATTAAAGGCACTGGCTGAAGGCACTCAAAATTTCACTTTTGAAGACAACTGGCAGGAAAAAAAACCAACTATCACGTTTGGTTCAAATCCCTGGTAATGCAGAATATATTTTTCCAAGTTTAGCCCTTAATAATTTGTTAGATATTCCCAACCAGGCACTGATTTGGGAAGACAGGCTAAAAAAAAGGAAGATGCCCTAATTCTTGAGTATATTCAGAGGTCATTGCTTACGTCTACATTTGTGTTTTGCTACTAGGAAGCCAGGAGAGGGAGCTGACTGAAAAATTATGGCCCAATTTTAGTTTAAAAACCCCAGTTATTGGAAAACTAAAACTGACCAAGAGCTGGAGAATATTATTAGTGAGAAAAAAAAAAATCTACTGAGATGAAAATTATTGCTCTGGGCATACCTTACTAGAGAAAAAAAAATCAAGCAGTTTCAAGCATGAGCAGATTGGAACTGGTATAGGAAACACCTTTCCAAGCACAGAATTTACTGTACTGCTCAAATACCTAACGAGTAGGTAACTATCTCTCTGCCAAACAACAATACGGTCTGATTCCTGGAGTTAAAACAAAAAAGGGTCTGAAGTGAAGTATTTATAAGCCAACTCTCCTTTTAGCTACTGAGAGCTGTGAGTTTTAGTGGTACAAATTCACATACAGCCAAAACATCCTCCAGATTTCAGTCGATGACTTACAGGTCCAAATGTTTCCGGAGGATTTTACAAGCTTTTAGTGGTACAAATTCACATACAGATAAAAACATCCTCCAGATTTCAGTCGACAACTTACAGATTCAGCTGTTTCCAGGGGATTTTACAAGTCCAGGGCTTGACAGACCAGTAAAAACCATTATCACAAGTAAACACTCTTCTCTTTGTAAAGATTTCATTTAGATGCGTATAGCTTAAAAATATTAAAGTAATGGAATACTGTATTTCAATTATAAAAGTTACTAGGAAAAGCAAAAGCATGCCTTTTTCTTATTGGAGTAAATTTTTTTTAGCTGCTGAAAACACTGATGCAGCTTAAAAAAAGTAAAATATCCAAATTGAAACTTATTTTGAAGTCTTTATTTTACTTTACACTCTTCCCTTGCATTTTAAACCAGTTATAAAACACTTCATAGGGCAGACACCAGGAACAAACCAGTGCTGCCAACAATACTTGTTACCAGCGACGTCAACCCCAGCACACGCACTGCAAGGCAGAAGCGACAGTAATTCGGGTTGGCTCATCAGGGTAAGCTCTGCTCCCACGGTGTTACCATCGGGCAGCGAAAAATAACGTACGCCATGCGGAGAGAAGACGGGCCAGTGCCACGGAAGAGCCTGCACGGGGTATTTTGAGGGACAAGGGTGTGCTCCTGTTATTAAAAACCAGCGATTGAGGCCACCTCATGCTCCTGTCTCAGCTGCTGGGCACATAATTTGTAAGATATTTTTATATTCTTACGTTAAAGCCAGCATCACCCTTAAAAAATATTAATCCCAACTTAAATGGGATTCTTGGCTGGTAACGGGAAGAGAGGGCAACGCCTGCTGGCGTGTTTCAGCAATCTGGCTGCGGGTAAAAGGGTTAAAAGACCCAAATCCAAACCGTGGCGCACAAAGACATTGGCTCTGCGGCGCCCACGCTCTGCGGGAGCAGCCACCCAGAGCTAGCGCTGTCACCTGCCAGCACAGGATCCACGGGAAAAGCACAGCCGGACTGCACTGGTAGGACAACGGGTTTAGGGGTTTTTAGGTTACTTCGGTCGATAAGGACTCCTGAAGAGAACAGCAGGTTTCTGCGTGTGCTCCGCTTGGCTCTACAGCCACATTGAAGTTATCCCAGGGAAAAACCATGGCCTACAGCCTTCATGGAGATGTTTTATTGGGAGTATTTCATTAATCCAACACAGGTCACGTTACACTCAGAGGTTACAGCTTAAACCAGTTCAGGAAGAATCCCTAGTGGGAATAACAAGAAAACCAGCTCCAACTGTCACACCTTCAACTATTTAATTTGCATTACAGCCACTAACATTTCACGTAGAAAGAGCACGGCCATTTGACAAAACCAAAGCTAAAATCTGGCTCTTTTTACTTTAATTATTGGTGATTTTGCTCGAGTCCGTAGGCAAAGCTGCAAGCACTGGACCTGCAGCCCCCGCATCGGGTGAGGTGCATTATCGAGGACTCTAATGACCAGGAGGTGCCCTCAAAATCAAAAAACCATCTCAAATCTAAGTGAGACACAGCTGAATTTACTAAATCAACTGTAAAAATACACTTATTTCCTGTGGAAATCAGGAAGCGGTGCAATAATCTGCCTAGTGAAAAGTATCACATCAGTGCCTACACTCCCCTGGTTTTCCAGAAAGTGTGAAAACTAGAGAGTACTTACAGTTTTAGCTCCTACGGCAGCGTTAAAAAAAAAAAAAAAGATACAGTTAGAGAAAAATTCAACTTCTAGAGATGTAGCAGCTGGTCAAAGACCCAGAATGACAAAAGCCAGATGTATCGTCATATCATTAACTCCTCCCACATATAATACATTTAATTGAACTTATAGCTCTCCAGAACCATGATATTGTCATGAACCAGCACCACCGGCACTCAGTTTTCATTTTAAATAACGAGCACTAAAAATACACATATTCCAAAGGATCTACCTATCGCGATAGGGAACCGGCCGGAGAGGCTCCCAGCTTGCCATACCGATAGGGTCAGTGGGTGCACAAGGGAAGCTCAGGTCGCCCAGTTTTCAGGTAACTAAACACCAACAGCAAATAATTGAAAGAATTCTGAAAACCTAACAATTATAATGTCAAATAATGGATTTACATAGAATCACAGAATGGTTTGGGTTAGAAGGGACCTTAAAGATCATCCAGTCCCACTCCTTGCCATGGGCAGGGACACCTTCCACTAGACCAGGTTGCTCCAAGCCTCATCCAGCCTGGCCTTGGACACTTCCAGGGATGGGGCA
>NW_010255818.1:0-4555 GCF_000690775.1 Eurypyga helias | reverse complement strand
CAATCCATCCAAAGTTTTAAGAACGAGAGGGAAATAAAGCACTAGCACCAATACTCAGCCTCCCCATTTTTCAGGAAAAGCATCAACACAACATGCAAAAGTTGGGGGTAGAATTCAAGACTTCAAGCTGTACCCTGAGGCTGCACCTACAAGTCCGATGTGTGACAGCTTCCCACGCCACCAGCTCAACAAATTCACCTAAAAAAGGGTATTTCTGCAGGGAAGTAACACAAACTTCCTCAAGCCAAAGCGACCACAAGCGTTCCCCATCAAATTTAGTGGTCTTATTAAGATTATTACCAGGGAAAAGTCTTTGTAAAGGGCATTTACCACAATAAGCAACAACACCATTTTCCAAAAAACAAGTCCAAGATTCTTGCAGCACCTATTTCTTTCCACGAGGGGCCAAACCTTCCATTTAGTTATGACAAGGACCGGATCTTCAATGATGTAAAGCTGACAAACACAAGCAAAAATGGAGAAAAAATAAGTAATTTCTACCCTGCGTTCGTAAGTTTTCCCAGAGGAATGAGCAAAAAAGCAAATACAAGGATTTTAATTACACAAACCATCATCTGAGCTGGTGCAGACAGCCTGAGGAGAGATAATTAACTGGACCAGAGCAGTACCAGTCCTCCCAGCACACCAATTTACCCCAGACAAGACACTAGTTCACAATCCCACTTCAGCCAAGTCTGCTAAATCACCATACCATGAGTGAAAGGGGAGCTCCACAAAACCTGGAGCGACAAATTCACCTCCTTCAGAGGTTCTGGAAGAAATCTATCAGCACACCAATTTACCCCAGACAAGCCACTAGCTCACAATCCCACTTTAGCCAAGTCTGCTAAATCACATTACGGTGAGTGAATTGGGAGCACACAAAATCTGGAGCGACAAATTCACCTCCTTCGGAGGTTCTGGAAGAAATTTAACCTGACTTGGACTTCTTGAGGGCCTGAACCACAAGTCACACTGCTCAGAGACTGGGTTGCCCAGTTGTTTCAATGCTTTCCACCTGGTATTCTTCACCTCCTCAAACAGAAAGTTTTACAGTTAAAAGAACAGATTTATGAATTCTCCCCACTGGCAAAAATTAAAGATAAATTAATATTTTGAGACAGAGGCGCAGCCAGGACAATTTTGTTTTTCCAGTGACAGTGCAGACAATCCATCAGTGTTTTACAGAGCACAAAGCCACTGGAAAGGCAAACGCTATTATTAATATTTATCAAAGCCAAATAATCAAGTGGTTAAGTAGCAAAAACTTAAGTAGTTAAGTAGCATCACAGGGCAATGCTTAGGCCTCCCATGGACCCTTAAAGAGGGCTTAGAAAGACCTAAATGAATTTTTACTCACAGCTCAAGCTTCAGAGCTTTGGGTTTGATGTTGTCACCACATCCTGGGTATTTCAAGCCAGAAACAAATCTGGGTTTTACAACCAGCGCTGCAGGGGAATGCGTGAAGTTAAAAATGGGCAATGAAAAGGTCTCTATTGTTGTTCTGTAAATCCAAAATAAGCTCTGGACTTCAGCTATTTGGCCACGTTATCCCTTTATGTCTAGTTACTTCTTAAAAAGTCAGTAAAACAAAAGCAGACAATACATTACCCTGTGGCTGGAGCCAAAAAGAGAAAGTTAAGACAACTCCATTTATTGGTTTAATGAAAGCCACTCTTCAATGCATGAGAAAGCTACATTTCTCCTGAATTGCGAGGCCTACAAAATAAATGTTGAGGGTTTTTAGGGTAGAATCAGGTTATGACTGTTTGCCACAGCCTTCCAGAGACCTAAATTCCATCAGGCCCTACGTAATTTCTTTGCACTGGAACTGAATGGCGAATTTAATCTCAGCTAGGAGCTGACAGGTCAGCCTCACACACAACAAGGCACAGCAAGCTAGGCAGCGCCACAATTCGAAAGCAGCTCTCCCAGAAATAAGTTAACAGTTCGATGTGGCTTGAAAAATTGCCAGTAGCCTTGGAAAAGTATCTTTAGATGAGCAAGAGCAGCAAACCTCACTCGTTACTGATTTTTTGAGGGATGTGACAGCTGCTTTCTGCAAGCCATAACCAGGAGGGTAAGATTACAGCCACAGTTCAACCCCTTTCTTCAGAGAAGACATCAAAACCAGGCACTGGGTGGCACCAAGGGACACCAGGTGATAGAAACAGGGCAGTTTGCTGTGGTTCGACCCCAAAAACCATCCCATGGACACAGCCCCAAAGGCTAAGCAGGGAAGTCCTGATTTCTGCAGGTCAAAGCAGCAACGAAGCCAACACCGGTCACTCTTCCTCCAGCGCAGCATCAATGGGTTCTCACTACAGGAGATGCTATCCCAACCCTCGATCTGCGTATTTGCTTACATGCCTTGGCACAGCTCGTTCTGACCAGGCCAACGTGGTTATATATCCAATGCTCCTGTCACACCAGCCTCCCCCACCAGAAGCTCCTGGATGCTCATCCCAGCAGCAACGAGAAAAATAAATGCCAGAAAACCCAGAAAGGGCCTATTTGATGTCAGAGATAGAGCAGAGAGAGGAGCAAAAAAGTCCACAGGCACCAGTCTGTCCCTTTCTACAGTCTCAGACCAAAATCTGGGCTACACCACACTCTGCACTGCCCACACCTTCCCAGGGAAACGCTGCTTCTCTTCCCAAAACTGCTCCTGCTACAGTCTTGCACAAAAGCAAGAGCCATACAGACACCAGACACGGGTTCCTCATACCTACCTGCTCTACAGCAAAAGGAAAGCAGGCATCAACCCTGCCCCGCCTCCTGCTTTTTTTTGGTGATTCAGAGTTAAAAGAACTGAGACTGGTTTCCCACCAGGGGGTCTGCCGGCCTCCCCCTACTCACCACTGGTGCTGAGTCAACACAGGCAGCTAAAGCAAAAGAAAATATTAGCTCTAGTGTAGTATTGCTCTTCTCCTAGTTTAACTCCCTAAATCTGCTCTCCCCCAGCCCACAAGCAGCAGGACAGTCAGGAGAGGGACAACCTTCCTCACCTTTTTATAATACAAAACACACCAACCTTTAGTCAGGCAAACAACGACTCCCAACCTCAATCACCTGACAACATGTCTCTTCAAGCAGCAACGCTGAACACTAATGAATCAAGGACATAGAAAATCAGCAGGAGGGAAAGAAGGGGAAGAAGTCACCTTCACGAGAAAAGGCAAAATAGTGGAAACCAAAGAGCTCAGGTGAAGAGAAAAAAGGCATACCTGCAAGGTCAGGGAGAAAGAGGACACACCTGGAAAGGGAGAGGAAAGAATTACAGCTATGCAGCCAAGCAAACTTATTTCCTCTTCCATACTGAGCACTGCAGGATGTGAACATCCCATTAAAATCAATTCCAAAACATCAGTGATCTAGATATGAAAGAACAAACCCATATTGATTTCGGTGAACACTGGGAGGGGAGGAATGACAGACTGTAGCAGCCTCAGCAACTCTAGCTACGGCTGCAATCCTTCACAACCTCCCAGAGAGCGCATCAGCAGCCTCCACACAACCACTCCTCCCCTGCTCTGCCCATTCCCCAAATAGAGTTTGGAAACTGATACCTCCCATGTGAGCTGTTGTTGAAACAAAACAGAAAAGCAGGAAGAGCAGGACGACCTGCCGGAGGCACCACCAAGGTTATACGGTGGTTGGGAACACGAGGACACAGAGAGGTGCGATGAGGGAAGACCTGGTGCGCCCACAGAGCCGAGGGCAGGATGATGGGGATATCTGACATTAAAGGGTTGCCACCTCCAAACAAAGTTAGGGCAGCTAGGGGCTGGATCAGGCCACTGCTCCAGTTACAGAGGGCTGCCAGCTGCTCTGTGCCAGGACAGGGCAGCAGCTTGAGTTTCCCTTCCCAGCAGGTGCCTTGACACAAAACTCATGCCAAGGTGAGGAACCGGGAAAACAGCAGACGCACCCCCACCTTCCAAGGCACCCAGAGCTGCTGAGGGCAGGGGGGTCCCCTAAACTCCCCTTCCTACCAGGGAAGGAACTGCACTGACCCTGAGACTTGAAGGGCTGAGGCTCCCCATAGCAGGGGTATCCCCACAATCAGCACCCCAAAAGGAACCTGCCCTCCTCCCAGAAGGTGCACAGGTTTAGGGAGATCTCCAGCATCAGCACAGCCAGCCCCCACATCTGTAATGGGGTGCTCCTGCAACCACCTACCTAGAGCCTGTGAAGGGGAGGTGACCCCAGAGATTAGAAAATCAACCCATTGGCCCCACCCCCCAACCTCCTTTTGTAGGATGTGAGAAGAAACCCCACAGGAAATGGGGTGGGGCCTCCCACAACCCCCTTCCAGACCTATTAAAAGGAAAGAAACCTAAGCAATTTGGGGGGAGTGGTGTATGAGTATGGAGGAGGTGTCACCCCACTACTCCCTAGAATTTAGAGTCAGGAAAGTAATCCCAGAGAACAAGGGCACCCTAAGCTCTCTCTCAGGATACTGGGACAGGTGGAGGAATGGACCCCACCGATAATGGGGGGAGGGGAAAGCACCCCCATTCCCGAGGTCATGAAGAGGAATCATAGAATCATA
>NW_010255817.1:4817-20476 GCF_000690775.1 Eurypyga helias | reverse complement strand
CTGTACTTGTGCTTGGGATTGCACATTCCCCAACCCAAGTTGCGCCCTTTGAAATCACAGTTCACAAACTTAAACCCTATGCAGTTGTCACACACGTCATATGTGTCTTCTGTATTTGAAGGCTGTTCTGTTACAAAAAGTGCAGTAATGAAACGTTGCCTGATTTAATTTACAGTAATATTTTCATGGTCCATAAGGAATACAAAATCCATCCTGTTAAAGAGTACTGGAAGTCAGCCTATGAGACTGCAGTGATGTAGAAATACTGAATGGGTGGGCATAGTACATGCAAGTTGAAAAACTTGGTTCTAACCAGTGTCTAACATGGCACGACGGGGATGACTATGGTTTGTCCTTCCTCCTCTGCCCTTTTACAGCTACATGCTTTCCATCTGCATGTTTCTAAGTACTTTACAAAGGAGGTCAGTATTATTATCTCTGCCTTAAACTGAAGTAATTAATCCCAAATTAGAGGAAATCATGTACTCAGAGTCATCCAGCAGTACCAGTACAAAAGAGTTTCTGGGTCCCTGTCTGGTACCTCAAAACCCTAGGCCAATTCTCAGTAATCCTACCGAACATGCTTTTCCTGTTCATGGTCTTCTTGGATTGTGCAAATGACCCATCCAGCTTTTGTTAATGAATCGGATGCCTAATAAGCAGGAGCAAATATCATGGGATGTTTTCAAACTTTCCCACCACCTGTTTGGTGCTTGTTATTTATGAGTTTTGACTAATCACAGGTCAGTTTGTGTGTTGGTTTCTCAGTGATGTTTGACAAACATTCTCATAATAGGCACTTATGACAGATGACTAAGAAATAACGAATAGCATTTTTCTTGCAACTTTATTCCTCACATCCTGCTAGAAATACCAGTCCCTAAAACGTGAGCCATTTCTAAATATTAGCATAAATGAAACCTCATTTGAGCAGAGAGTAGCCTTTATTAGAGTGTGACTGAATGACACAGCCATTTGGGAAACCGGGTGTAGTTCTAACATCCGGATTAATTTAATTTTCTGTTTGAACTTTACAGAAATGATTAGTGGTTTAAAAAAAGACTTTGTCTATGAATAAATTTGAATTCACTTCCAAGACCATATATTACTGTCAAAAAGCTGGTATAAGCTTTCTCACAGGAGATAACCCCAGTCCTTTGTGGTAAGTAAAAGCTCCCATTTCATATTCCAAGTGGATTTGCTATGTGTTCTCCTTCGTATTCTTTCTTGACCATATACAACAGCTGCTCTGCCCCAGACCAGTACTGTCTCACCATGGATTAGAGCTTGTAGAAAACAAGGTTGCTGTCCTGGAGAAAATTGCAAAATTTGCTTTTGTTCCAAGGTGAAGAAAGGTCCAAAGTGCTGTATTTGTGGAAAGTAATTAAAAAAAAAAAAAAAAGCGTGTTTTTGGTATATTACATGTATCAAAACCAACATTATTTATACTAGAGATGTGAACTTCTCTTGTCACAGCACAAGAAGTTCATTTTTATGTGTTTTATATGTAGTTATCATATGATTTTTGAACATAGCAAATGAAATTCATTTAGAGATATGAAGACTGACAAAGACATATCTTTTTGTCTGGTTGGAAGGAAAGTGGAAAAGTTAAAAATGCCTGACCAGTCAAATAAAAGCTTGCCTATTTAAAAGAATTTCTTATTGAGGTTGTAGAGCCTGCCAGTGCTGTTACTACCTACCTCATAGTGCCCTGAGGGCTGTCCAAGGCATGTGATGTATTAACCCATAATCCAGTGATATTTGCAGCACATGAAGGGCCATATTCTGACAACAGAATTACGCTGTATATTTGTCACTCACTTCAGAGCTACTTCTAGGTGGCATCTAGAGACACTGACATGTCACCTAAGCCCAGTCATAGCTGTACCTGAGAGCTGCAAGAGTACACCAGAGCAGCCGGCCTTTGGAGTCCCTAAGAACAGACAGCTGACAGCTTGCTATCTGAGGGCAAGGAGGATTAAAGAAAGCAAAGATGATGTCTTATGCAGTTCCCTTGCACCCATACCCATCAAATTCTCACAGAATCCATTAATCAATTGGGGTCATAACAATTAACCATTCCTACACTATCCACTGACCAAAGTAAACCTAAAAATTGTTCATCTCAGTGCCATTTGCCACAAACCAAGGAACATATGGAATGTAGTACTTATTACGGAATTGTCATTTTTCTCCTATTGCAGAAATCGCTAGATCCTTCTTTCAGAAATATATATTTTATTTTGATCCCACGAATGGCAATTTCAATTTCCTATTGCTCTAATTTATGACCTGATCAAAGCTGCTCTGAGCAAGCTTGGATGGTGGCTATTGTTGGACATAAAATCAGAAAACTTGGCCATGCATGATCTTTGTTTCCCAGAAGTATTTTTCATATTTAACTGCACCTCACAAAACACTATTTGCATCCTGACAAGTAGTCAGCAAAAAGGACCTTTATTACCCCTGTAAAGATCTGCTTAAGCTGACGTATTCTAACAGAATGATGAAGACTCGTCTGGTCATTGTGGCAAAAATCCTACAAATCTTGCTTGGGGCCTGCCTGGTACCTTGGATAAAATATACAGGATGTCTCTTTTCCATTTGGTCTTTTAGTGTTGAGGAATGCTTTCCAAATATCTCATTATTTTTCTAAGTGGTGACCTACCAGGAGAGGGAACTTATCCAATTTTATGGAGAACAGGTGCATACCCAGGATATGGATTCAGTGTGGTTTTTGGCAACACATCGCATCCAGAGATAAAGCAAATGTCAGGTCTACCCAGACCTAAAGCAAAGCTGTCCTTCCTGGCCACTCCTATATGAGTATTGTACTTGTAAGAATGGCAATGGCAGTTTATCAGCAGATTCTCAAGATCCTCTAAGCTGATGTGAAATAAAAAATGGAAACGGGGAAAACACACACACATATGTAATTTTGACATGCACCAATGCTGAGATTACATAGTAGTACTGGGTAAGGAAAATATTCTTTTTCTGAAGTGAATGTTCTGTGCGGGATCTATAAAAAAGGGCCAGTGTAGAACCACTACTTAACCAGCTTTACTCTTCAAGTATCTTTGAGCCACTGATTAAAATCCCTTTACAGACCTATTAGATTTGCAATAATACTAATGCAGTAACACCTGGACTTCTCAGCTCTGCTGTGTTCGGCCTTGTCCAAAAAATTAAATAGTAAGACGTGGTCCATCCTTTTATGTTATTCCACTGTAATGCAAAGGGTACCTTGAGCTTTCTCCCTTTAGAAAAGGACCACGAGTATGTTGGAGGTTTTATTCTGTCTGAGCTCAGCCTGAGGTGGTAGATCAAGGCTGTAGAACTCTGCTAATTTATTCTGAAACCAAGCTGGAGAGCTTAGCTTACTGTGTTGGGGATATTGCTACAGAGATTTCATCAATAATTGTATTGAGTCAAAATTATTTTTGTGACTTTTGGCACCTTTTCAAGAATTTCTTTTCATTCCTCTTGGGAAAATACTGGTGTTCTAAAAGCTCTTATGTTTGTAACCTGCTAACAGTATCCTTTTCGCAAGTACTTCAAAGAACTTTGATTTGAGTCTGCTCTTTATAAGCCCAGAAAGGAACAGACCTGCTCTAGATTCACTTTTCACCTTGAGTCTATTTTCCTTTTGTCCCATTTCCACTAAGGCAAAGACAAAATTTAAGGGGGAGATGTTTTTTACACAGCTCAGATTTATGTTTTTTCCATCCCCTCTGGTGTACAGTTTTTACCCTCCCAGTAAGATTTCTACTTCTGAACCATGGATCATTTTTTATGCTTCACTGCTATTATTTTTAATCTTCAAAATGTAGAGGAGGAAGCAGTGACATTAACTGTGGTTCTCTCAAAGATAAGTTTTCATGAAGACCAGCATCAGTACTGTTGATGTAGGATCTACAGTGACAGGCAAAATGTCTCCTTTGAGAGATGACAGAAATTCACGTACAAATCAGAATTCAGTTCTTACGTCAGTGTACTGATTTTGCTTGAGCATATGTGCATGTAACTGTGGGTGTTTTCTCAGGGGAAATATACTTCTATTTCTCAGGGGAAATATACAGGCTCATTATTAATCCTTTCATGACTTGATGTTTTGTTTCTTTCACTTCTAAACATCACTTTTTAGGTTTACTCTTCTACTTTCTTTTAGAGTGTTCCAGTAGAGTTGGTGTATTTATTCAGACATGGTGTAGAAATGCTCGTTGTTCGGTGACTCTGGATTTCTGTTAAAACCACTCTATAGATACCTTAGGCAGACAGCCACTGCCAGGGTCAGCGCTTAGAGGCTGGTGTCCTGGGGAGGGTTTTATATTCCTGAAGTACTTCTCATGCATCACATACGCCGGTTGGTGACTCAGAACTGTTAGTTGCTATGAAAACTAAATTTGCTCTTATATAATTAAAATAAATATTCTATAAAATAAATTCATACAGACACAGTCCATTTTCATTGCATTCCAATTTGACAACACTTTCAACAGCTTGAATTTCTTCAGTGGTACCACCGAAGTTTCAGAAATAAACAGTACTGTCTTGCAGTGCAGTTTTCAGCTACACATTAAACTTATGAACATGGTCAAGTCTTTGGTAGGATATGCAATGTGTTGGCTCAGTCAGACCAGCAGGGATGTTACTGTTACATCCATAGTTAAGGTAAGCTGGGGAGTAACCCAGCAAAAAAACAATTTCAATTGGTTAAAGATCCAACTAGAATTTCAGTAGAAGTGATTTACTCCTTCTGTACCTTAGAGAACATTCCAGTAATATAGTGACTCATCTTACAGGTTACTGGAAGTGAAAACACTGTATTAGATGAAAAATAATGTTAATGATACCCCCCCAAAAAATAAATCAAGTCTGAGGGCTTTCAGCTGGTCTCTTAAATGTATAAGTAGATGTGAAAAAAATGCAAAAATTTGGTTTTTAAACTTCTGAAGTACTGATTCCACTGGAAGCTTGAGTGGTGAGATTACATGTCTGAAATTTAGGCAATTCCCATTTGAGGTGTTAAGTACTTCTCTGCTACTCAGCTAAGAAAAGTAATCAAAATGTCTAGACTTTTCTACATCCTTATTTTTTGCTTCTATTGCTAGATATATCTATATACATTTATTTTTCATGAATTCTTATGACTTTCCAATCAATTGTGTTAAGTTCAGGAGGGTAAATACAGGTCAAAACTTGATCCATCTAAGAGTTTAAATTTTTTCCTCAGTAACTGTAGCTGCCTTTAGTAAACATAAAATTTTGTCTGCTGAATTTCCACAACTATTATCCCACCATGTCTTTATCTGTTGCACTGGATTGTACATTTTGCAATTCAAGTGGAATAGAGATTCATCCAAAAAACATCAGGGCATTGTGCTTGCTGTTTATCACAGTCATTGCAATGCTACCAGCAAAATGGGAGAGAGAAAAGTTTCCTTTCAATAGAATCAGTCTGACAACCAAGTAGTACTATTTCAGAATAATTTGATTTTTTTCAGTGGATTTTGTTGAAGGTGATAAGATAACAGCGTTCATTTACAATGTGGTTGGGGATCATCCAGTTCAGTTAATCGAATTGCTGTGATCATTCTTCATGTGCGGTTCCTTTCTTCAGAGACACAAGAGAAGAGAATGACCCATTAGGTCATCCTTCTAAATTTGTCCGTAAACAAACCCACTCTTACAGTTGCTTAATATCTGTTTTAAAATAATGTCATTTCCCATAGCTCAGTCTATATCCTTCTCCTCAACTTCAACCCTGTCTCATACATGATTTGCTTTTATTGTCAAGTTTAACTAGAATTTATTTTAGTATTTGTGTGGAAATATTTTCCACCCCTAACAGTGCTGGAATGCCCTCCTCCAGTGCCCTTATGATTCTAAGAGAACTATTCCTTTTCTCAACTTCCAGGAAATCTCAGGCTGCGGCCAGTTGTCTCATACAAGTAGAGGACACTTCTGACCATATGGATCCTTTCAACAGCAAGCACTGACTCTGGGTGTAGCTCAACCCCTTGTTTTTAATCTTTTTCAAGCTTTGCCAACATCAGGTAGAGTCGGAATGTTTGGTTCAGAGAAGCGAGACTTATGCCACTTTTGCCGGTACCTGGTGGTGAATGAAAATATAGATTACACTGTCATTTTATTTTCATTATGACTACAGTTTATATTGCTCAAGACATTTCCTTAAGGACAAGAAAGCAGTGTGCTCTGATTATCTCTTTTGAGGGAAAATACATTTAATCCTTGTCATCTTTACTGTATTCTTCCCTGGCAGTTACTTTTTCTGTGCACTCTTTACTGTCTTTTGAAATTAAAATCTCATCTGTTTTAAACATAGATTGAATTTAGGCATGAGGAATAACACAGTTCCACAAGTTAGATATCCACACTTCCCAGGCTCATCATGAAATGTAAAGCAGACAGTGGCAGAGACATTTTACCTGGTTTAAGATAGGAATTGACCTGCCTGCCATCAATTATTTTTCCCCTGCATTCACTTCTATCTAAATGTGTGTGTTGGTATAAACTACAGAAGACAGTTCATTGGAATTTCAAAACACTAATAAATTTTACTCTCTTTATGTATTTGCTGAAGTAATGAAAACATACGGCAGTCAATGCCCATGATCAGTTCTCTAACTGATCGTGAAAAAGAAAAATGGTGAAGCTCCGTAGGGGACTTATGAGCTTTGTGTTTCAGAGATCAGAATTCAAATGCAATTAGGAGCTGATTTTATTCAAATTCCCCTCATCATTATGATTTTATTATAGGTTAATTTTATCTTCTTTAATGCAAAAAAGAAGTATCTGAAGCATTTCATGTAAAGTATTGTCTCTAAACTCCTAGGGAATTTAAGCAAAAAGTCATAAGTCTGATGGATGACATACAGTAGCTGTTCATATTAAACACAAATCCTGTTAAAGTTATGCTTTAATTATAATTTCAAACGTTTTACCATCTATGTGATTGCAATGCATTTTAGTACCTTACCGCTTACCTCTAGCAAAGTAAGACAAGTGATTGTGCAGGGTACAAAATCTGAGAATGAAAAGATGAACCAATTCCCACGGTACATAGAGAAGTGATGAGGAGATGTCAGTAAAGCAGTAAGGAACTAGGAAAACCTGACACTAAACTGGGGAATGAGAAGTTGCTGGAATCCTGTCAATTATATGCACAAATTTATGGTAACCTTTAAATTTCACCCCACAAACCTGAATAATCTCTGATATGAGGCATAAAATAGAGGAAATCATCTATATTCTTTTTTTAAGTGAAACTCTTTCTCACTTTAATACTTCTAGACTGTGTATTCCTGCAGCACTGACTGACATTTAAAGAGCAGAAAGAACAGAAAAAGGCAAAAAATTATTGAAGGTGGGGCAGAGTGAGGTCAGTCTCATTCATCACTATGTGTAAGTTATGCAAATTCAGTCTCATTTAGACATAGATACGTGCGTGGCAGCAGGATGGAGAATATCCAGCTATAAAGGAGTTCGTCTAACCTCGCAGCACCCAACACCTGGCACACAGCACATAGTAACTCAAAAACACGAAGAAAGGCCCAACCACCAAGATGGAGAAACTAAAGAAGAAGTTGTTGGGGACCCTCTGTGCTCATTAAACATGCACCATTGATCTCTGCAGTAGGGAACCAAGTTAGCTCCAATTATGTCCTAGTACAAGATTTTAAAATAGCTGAACTTTTGCTAGCCAGTGGTGGAATAAAAAGGAAGGTCAGGTATGTATTCCACAACCACAGCTGCAATTCATAATGATTTATCATCCTGCAGGCTTCTCTCTCCGTCCTTTAATTGTAGGGCTGAATTCTGACAAAATGACCAATTCTGTTCAGAATGTTCTCATCATCAAGTCCTGTTACCTTTATATGTGTACAGTATTTGGTGTGTATACCTTGTTCTACTCAGTGCTCACCAGGGTTTTCTAAGGAACGTCACCTGATCTCAGAAAATAAGAAGCAGGTCATTCAAGATTTTTATATGTGTTGCGATCCCCAGAGGAACAGCTTTGGTACCTGTTAACACAGGGTTACGAAGTTGTGCATTTTGGGTAAGTGATTGTAAGTCTGAACTGGGGAAAGAGAATATGGCAGCAGCTTGAGAGAAGTAGAATAAATACAGTTTGAAGAATTAACCTATTTCTTTTTTCTGATTTATTTTTTAATGCTTTTTCTCTTTTGAGAAAAATGCTTTTTCTCTTTTTCTCTTTTTGAACTTGAAAATGTGGGGGGAAGGTGGATAGAAAATATGAATAATTGACACCTTCATTCTCCATTGCTGAAGCCACAGAGAACTTCCACTATTAAATTTCTGGGTTTGAATATGCTGGGTTCAAAATTAAAGTTGTAACTTGTGAAGGGCTATAAATTCAATATTTAGACAGCCGGTTTCAGGGGTAAGTTTGCAATTTTCCTTCATTCTTCATCTTTTCTGTGCTAAAAACTTGTCTTTAGTGAGGTGCCTACTTGGTTCATCAAGGAAAAAAAAAAAAATTGAAAATGCTGGTAATTTTAGTCAAGGTTTTAACTTTGAATCAGCTCAGAATTAAAAGGTGGTGAGTGAAAAATCCTGTACTTTACAAAACTGTAACTTTTTTTCTCATTAAAGCAATTCAAGGCAGTTCTATCTCTTTACTGTTGGGAGCTTACAATAACCTGTACTTTGAAAGTCTTAGCTAAGCTTGCATCATTTCAGCTTTACAGTATTAAGCAGCAAATTCTAACATTTTTATATGCCTGTATTTCAACTTTCATTTGTGAAGATCATCTGCACACATCTGATTTGGTCTAATTCAGAGAAGCAATATTTTTCATGAGAGCAGCTTTCAAGGAAGTAGTTATGGAAAGAGAGACAATAGAAACTTACAGTTTTGAAATATTTTGCAGCCTTTTCTTTCACTAATCAATTTCCAACCTGCACACTGTGTCTATATTTTATATAGATAATCTCTTGGTTACATGAACTCCTGCATATGAAATATTTGCCTCACCACTGCGAATGGTTCTGCTTTTGAAAACTGAGGAACTAAATCAGTGTAAATCAATTATTAGCCACAGAACACAGTTCATGTATCTGTATCCCACTCGGCTGTCACTTATTTTAGATTTGCTATTATTAAGTTAAATTTAAAACTATTTATTTTTAGGAACTGTTACCTTATCTTCATATTTCTGATGCAGGCAGAAGTAAACTCGATCCATAGTTGTCAGGATACCCTTCAGGAAAGTTCAGATGCTTCCAAAAACATGATAGAGAAGGGATTTTCCCAATAAATACTTTAAATTCCCATCCTAAAAGGAGAGAAAAATCTCAAAAACACTTGCCATACCAGCACTGAAAAACATTTGAAAGAGAGCACATTAGTTATCTGGTCTAGTTCCCATGGAACGTTAGGACACCATTGAGGCTTTGATTTTAGGCATTTTAAAAAAGGGCCTTTTCATCACTGTTTAATTATATTTCATAAATAAATAGGTTTTTACCTAAAAGACATTTTAAATTCTCTAAATCAGAGTGAAATTTTCAGAACAATCATGTCAGCATCGTTACATTTCATGAAGAGTTTCCATAGACTTTCTGGTTTTTTCCAAACTTTCAAAAGCGTCAGTGTTTTGTTACAATGACAAGGTTTTGTTAGATACTATGTAACTAAATGAAATATTTGTTTCATCAGAGGGACACCCGTCCTTTCCTTTCATTAAACACAAAGTAATTCCCTATGCTGAGATAGAGACTTATGAGCTTTTGGTTTTGTAAACCAAAAGTAAACATTCTTGCAGTAGCTTCTGTCCTGCTTAAATTATAAAGTGATTAACTGATATGCCACCCATCCGCATTCCCAAGTTTATCTCTGTATATCACTATGCAGAGAGAACCCTCTCCTGTTCTCTGTACACACTCTGTATTTCAGGTGGCTAATCTGATTGTTCTCCATAATATCATAATGTAACTTTGGGATCCTGCAAGGACAGTCAGTTATTAAATAAAAATATTGTTATCATACACTGCATTGCTGCTATCCCAGCCTCAGAAAATCTGTAGTAGGCCAAGACAACCAAATAAAATTAAGATGCTTGAAGCAATAGGCAGGATTTGAGAAAAATTGAAACCAGCATCTGAAGCTGTAAGTTCAAGAGACAGGTATGCCATTGTTAGCAACTTAACAACTTCCCATGGCAACAAGAATGAAACAGGGTTTTGTTGAGGTTTCCCTTTAATCCATGAACTGTTTGAACTTTTAAATAATAAAAATGTGTAGACTTTCATTATTGTAGTTCTTTCTTTTTTTAGCCCTTAGTTGATAAAATTCTTTTACATGAAATATCTTGTACTGAAAATATCTTCTGGGTTGGGGGCGTGGAGGGAGGTGAGGGGGGAACTACCATGTGGTTGAAGAGGGCATCTAGAAGCCAACAATATCAAACACAACAGCAAAGCAATATTTCAAAAAGCAGAGAACATGCCACCTCTCCTTCCAGTTGGCCAATCACAGGAAAAAAAAAACAACATTTGATGTTATTGTTGCAAATTGCTTCATTCTCAACATCAAGAGCAGGACATTATATTCTTAAAGATCATAAAATGTAAGACATTTTCAAGTGCCCAGCACTTGAGCTCAGCTGGAAGAATAGGGCTTAGAATTATAAATTAATTTAGGCTGGAAGGGACCTACGGAGGTCATTTAGCCCAATCTCCTGCTCAAAAATGTACTGAATTCAAACACAGATTGGGTTGCTTAGGGCCTTTTCTTTTAATTTTGTGAAAATTTCTGAGGATGTAGTTTCTGCTGTCTCTCTGGGAAACCTGTTCCAGTGCTTAACCACTCTAATTGTGAAAATATTTTCCTTATATCCAGTGGGAATTTTCTGTGTTGCAATTTGTGACTGTTGTCTCTTGATCTTTTGCTTGGTACCTCTGAGATGAGCCTGGATTTTTCCTTTCTAGAACTACCCAGCAGGCAGTGAAAGCAGAAATTAGGTCCCCTCGGAGCCTTTCTCAGGGTAAGCAAACCCAGTCCTCTCAGACTCTCCTTACATACCACATGCTTCAATCCCCAAATGCTTGTTATGGATATGATCCCTAGTGAATCATGAAAAGGGCAGAGATCACATGTTGATTGGGCCTTTCCTTTTCCTGGGTCGTAAAGAACAATCTTGCTGGCAGATGACTACTACTGATGGCAGTAGCCCAACCAACACAAAACTTGTGTTCCCATGTGTGACAGTCCTCTAACTGCTGCCAACCACATAGCAAGCAGCTGAGAGACTACAGAATGATTCAGGGCACTTTCAAAATGTATTTATGAAGTGTCATCTTGTCTCCTCTCAGCGTTTTATCAAAACTAGTCTAGACAAACTCTTCTATTCCATTTTTTGTTAAATGTGGTCCTTTCAGTAATCAGCCTGGCAGACTTTCCCGAGTAGCAGATCTATTCTTGCATAGAAATCTGACCACAGTCCTTCATTGCATTTGGGTTACTCAGATACTACAAGATAATCATTGTGCTTCTACACTGACAAGGTGAGAATTGACCTCAAGACCATCTCAAGCATTTTCATTCCTGAGTAATTCTTGGGCTAGTAATCTCCACTCACATCCAAAAATAAATGAGCAAAACCCCAAACCAAGAAGGAAATAAACCAAATTCCAATTTCCAAATTTGGAATTTCCAAAACCAGTAGGAAGTTGCATATTCCTCAGTGATTTATCAGGACAAAACAAGACAAGTGTCCCACCTCCAGCAAATACTTTTAGATCTTGAAAGAAAACATAACATGTAAGACTATCAGATGACTTATATGAAATACCCTGCATGAAAATAGGGAAATTACTCCATGGTTTGCCACACAAAATATTTTCCTCTGCAAGCTCAATATGTAAAAAGAAAAATTATTCATAAATAACATTCAGATGTTTCCAGAGTCCACCCACAAAATTTATTTTTCTGGGCTCCAGGGAATCTGAACTCTGCTGACTGCATTAAATATGCATGGGAGGAAGAATTATTAAACTAGACCTTTCCCTTGAGATCTTTAGAGAAATGGTGGTTTATGCTGTAGATTTATCTCTCCACCTTGTTCCTTGTCCCCTCCCTCCTAGTTGTACTCACTCTCTAGAAGAGACTTAGGCAAGTAAACATCATCACTTATCACAGAAAGCAAGCCTGGGGCCCTCCACATCTCTTCCGTTTTATTTACACATGAAGAGTCAGTAGTTCATAGTGACTGTGCTATGATCAAGGAGCTTCCTGAAATTAAATTCATTAGTAAAACAAGAAACATTCCAGACGTGCACAGCACAGCTTGAAGTACTCAGCTGAGGAACTAATTAAAGACAGATAGCTGAGTGGGTAGTGGATAAACACACATTATGGGAACAAACAGCTAGGACAAATATGCATACTCCTTGTTACATTTGATGGGAAATTAAATTATCACATATACTGAAATAAATGGAACAATAAGAGCTCTCCTGCAGCTTTTAGGCAGCTTGGGGATGAGACAGCAGGCAGTGGGTTCAGCAAGCAGAACCCCTGCAATGGTGCCTTCTGCAGCTCTCCAGCTTTTGGGTGGTACCCTGCCCTCACAAATGTCCATCCTGCACACAGTTCTCACACAGTAAGGGGGCCAAAGCCTTCCGAGTCTGCCCTGTATTCTCTGACCTTGAGCATAGACCTAGTTTTCCCTGTGAATAAAAGGCTTTGGATAACACTTTCTTTACGCGCCCCCTTCCCTTACCCATCTCCCTTCTATGCCTCCTCCCAGTTGATATTTCTGTGGGCACAGTTACTGGTGTAGTACCTCTGTGAGGGAAATCAAATGGGTGATAGGAAATATCTGCCCATTAACATCGGGTAGCACAGTGGACCTTTAACTTCTTAGTTTGAAGAGCATCAGATTGTTTCTGCAAGGAGGAGATGCAAATAGCAGGGCTGCCTGCAGCTTTTAAAAGGTTTAATGGTATCTTTTTGTATCAGATTTGTAGACAACAATACACCATTTCCAGAGGCTGCTTTTTGCACAGCAGTCTGTAAATGAACAGAGAAAACACTGTTCATGACATGAAAGCAGCCAAAAGAGATATAAGTTTTGAAAACATAGATAGAGAAGAGCTCCTAGGGGAACTCAAATAGCCATTACTAGATGAAAAACACAAACTCAAGTTTGCTAATACTTACCACCAAAGTGAAAGTTGAATTCACAGTGTAAAAAATCCCAAACACTAGGAGACTGATGGAATTTATGAGAATGTTTTAGAGACAACCCTTGTGGTTGAAACTAAGATGAGGAAGATTTAGTTCACAGAAAGGCTATCAGTTATAGCCCTCCCCACACGCAGGGTCATAAGACTGCCTCTAAGAGCATGAAGGTTTTCCAATGAATTATATTCCTGGTCACATGAGGAACATCCTTAGATATAATTTTATAATATAAATAGAATTTTAGAATTTTAATCTATCCTAATGGAGGCATTGGGGTTTGATGTAACAGGCCCAGACTTGAGTCATGGTTCCTTTGCAAAAGAAGTCACTCCACCCATTTGCAAGAAACGTTTTATTTTGCTATATATATTCATAATAAACAGTACCAGAGCCAAGGCATCTTTTGCCCCTGCCTGCTTCCCTCTCTCTGCCTGAGGTCCATTCCACTCCCTCCTTGTAGTGAGCACAGCTCTTCCCAATCTTACCACAGCCAGAGAGAATCAGGGGGGCTAATGCTTGCTTACTGACACTGCACACAAGGAACATCCGATAATTCGAATCCAGTGGGTTGTGCCTTATTTCACAAATAATTTACGTCAGTGGAATCATTAATGGCATGGGAAGGTATTCAGCATGATAATAATTCCTACCACCCCAGCCAGGAGTGGTACAGGTTACTCAACATTTCTATTACAACCGACTACATATCAGAATATTGTGGTGGTTTGTGGCAGAAGTACAGCTTACATCCTTGATATTCATGGATGAGGTTGTGGGGAAAGAGAGCCAGTTATAACATTTAGCCCACATAAGTCTGTATTCCTGTAGTCATGGGTATTTAGCCTTTTTCTTGGAGTGCTAAGACCCATGTGAGCATTGTAAGGGGCAGAGAGGCAGGGGGATTCTGGCAGCAGACAGTCAGAGAGCTTGCTGCACTACAAACTCTGTTCATGTCCTACAGACACCACTGAAACACAACCTAGTGGCCTTGACATTTCTGGAAGGTTTCTGCAGTGAGCTTTGCAATCTCCATGGCTACAGCCAGATAAAGATACAAGGTACAGTGTCATTCGGTTAGTACTTCAATCTACTCTCGTTTCCTTACCCAAGACATGTATTCCAGATCGCCTAGGATCCTGACTTGGCAGAGGTTAAACCCAGCTGAAGCAGCATCTTAGGGACACATTGAGTTTTGTTTCGTTCTGTGAAATGGAGAAAGTCGAGAGAGCAATTTAAGCAACTGGAGAATTCAGCATGTGTGCTTTTGTTTGCCTGTGGTTTATGCATTATATTTTATTTCATTTAATAATTTTGTACAGCATATGGAAACAAAACCCACTTGGTTTTATGCTGCCTGCAACTAAGCACTATCTCACCCCTTGTACCCCTGCATTTCTGAGAAGTAGGCATGAGTAGCCCCAATATTCAGCATTAAGGTAATCTGGATAGCAGTAAATAGAAGTGGTTTCCGACTCCCTCAGGCAGATTAGGTTTGCCAGGTGTAAATCTAGAATTGTTGTTGTTGGCTTTCCAGTAGCATAACTTTTAGGTATGTATTGGTTCAGGTATTTACAGCTCTCTGCAGCTGCACCTGCAATTTATAGAAAAGATATGCTCTTGCAAAGAATACTTGGGATTTACATACTCCTGGAGTACTGCTTTGCCATTTTTTAGGCCCTTAGAATATTATGCAGCTAGGAAACCACAAAAGTGTAATTAAAAGGTGACAACTGACTGTCAGGTTCTTGCATTTGCAACACCACAGGACTAACACACTTATCTCAGGCTCAGTTGCATCCCTGTTATCAGAGACCACTGTGAAAATAACTTCCAAACTACTGACATCTCCATACCTTTAAAACAGAGAAATCAAGAAGAAAGACACTTTACAAGCATAACACAGATGAATACTAGGCCTTACAGAAAGGACATGTTCTTTTAAATCTAACATACATATTTTAGAATATTTGTCTTCACTGAATTTCACTTTTCCACCCTTTTTCCCCTTTGGCCTCTTGAAGGGTTTTTTCCCCTTTTCTAATTCCCTGTTTTGTACATTCTGAATTAGTTTTCCTATGTCCTTTGCCCAGAGTGCATGAGCACATCCAAAAGGGCACCTCAGAGACACAAATGACCCATACAACTATGCAGAAAAAACATAGCTATTGCAGAGGTCTTAAATGCTGATGCTCTTAACTTTAACAGTAGGGATTTTTTCCTAAATAAGGGTAAACAAGTAGTAACTGAAGAGTTCCTGACCTCTTTAAAAAAAAAATAAATAAAATAAATTGTACTAATACACAGCTGGAAGCAGAGTGAGGGCAGAAACAGGCTCATGTGATTCAAAAGCACAGTTCAGACCATTGAGCCAGAGCTTGTCCTTATCTCAGCCTCACACATGGGGTGAGGAGGCACCTTCAGG
>NW_010255817.1:0-4781 GCF_000690775.1 Eurypyga helias | reverse complement strand
CATTTCCTCAGTCAAACTCAGTTCATCAGAGGTAAGAGGCAAACTGTCTGGAGATAGCTCCATTAGCCCAGCTCTGTTCAGAAATTCTGGAATCAGAACCCCTTTCTTTGGTTGTTGATGCTCAATAATGTATTTTAAATATAAATTTATACTAAAACTTGTTAGAATTTAGATTTTGAGTGAAAATGGAAATCACTTAGTGCCATGCTGCTATTTTGCTTTTGTTTGTGGTGGGGGGATATTTGGGGGGGGGGGGAAATCATTGGAAGACTCTCAGTAAATTGTCAGTATTTATTTTAATGTGGACAAAATTTAAATGCTAAAAAAATACTTTTCCTTCTGTGAGAGTGTTTCCAGGGTAGTACATGAACTTAATGACACGTAGTGCAAAGTGTAGATGAATAAGTGGTTGTTTTTTTTTTTTTCCACACAAAAAAGCTACCTAAAATATACCCGATTCTCAAATTCAGTATGAGTTATAAGATAGAAATGTAAAGTATATTCACCATAACACAGCCCATGAGATTTCTAGATTATTAGCAACATAATAGCTGTAGTTCTGCATTTTTGAGCTGTAGTTTTGATCCCAAAGTGGTCTGAAGCCATTTGTTAAATACAAACAAGTTTAAGCATTTGTTTCTTTTGTACTACTATGGTGTGGAGGTTTCTTTCCATCTTTAAGAGCTCACTACCAAAATAACCAAAACATGCCTGTGCAATAGAGAAGTGACTGGCCACTGACACTGTAGAATACATGTCCTGGTTACAAAAATTGGGGGCAGATGATGGGAGCAGTGTAAGGATGGTAAGAATGAATGAATGCTGGTTTTAAGAAAAGTATGTCTGCCGTTTCATGTTTTCCTGGGTGATATGATGTGTCTTCTGCGTTCTGTTTAAGGACATGCCCTGGAAAAGCACATGGGGTTCCTGTCCTCAACATCCAGCTGCAGCTCTTTTTCGTGCTACCCCACACACTTTGTCTCCAAAGCCTTTGGGTTAAGTAGTGGCATTAGCACTTGAATGTGTTGAATCAAAACCTCCTAGATACTGAGCTTTGGGCAATTTGTGCTCTGTTTTCTTCATGTTAATAACAAACTAGGCCTAATCAGATAATGAAATTTAAAATTGGAACTTGGAATACAATTTTAATCTTAATAGACCAAAACACAGGTTGTGAAGCTGCTGCTATTAAAGCTGTTAACATGCTTAAATGTTATTGCTTTTGTGCATATGCTTAATTACCACCCTCAGCAGTAAACAATTTGATATTGCTGTCATCGTAATTTAAATACATGCATTGCAAAGAATGACCACAAACTCGAATTTTAATTCTAATTTATGAAAATTTATCATTTACTATAATGAAAGAAAATATCATCCCCTTCCTCATCAAAGGCTTCAGGGAAAAAAAAACCAGTTTGGGAAATTACAGTAAGATGTTTATGTGAGTTTATTAATATCGAATATGATTTGGAACCCTTTTAATACATTGCAAACATCTTCATAGGTAGGAAATGGTATATTTGTTACAGGCTCAGGCATGCAGGGAAGAAATAGATCAATGTTTGGGCAACATGGAGAAATCAAGCCTTATAATTTCTTTGAGCATCCCCACTGTTCACTTCTCATTTCACCAGAGTATAACTTGCTTCTGGTTTTGAGAGGCTGAACTAAAAATCCATGGAAACCTTGCTGGTTGTCAGATATGAAGAGAGTATCTAAAGACTATCAATTGGAGAGTTCAAAATAAAAGCTTTCATCTCTTGCCAAGAGCCACTATACCCTAAGAATTTGTCTGTTGCTTCTAAATACTGCTGAAAGAATTAGGAAATGGAGTTTCCTAAAAATGCAAGAAATTTTGTTCAGACCCTGGTACATTTTAAGAAAAACAAAATAAAGGAAAAAAAGCTGATTAGAAACTGAATATTTCTATCCATTCAACTAATCAAGCATACTTTGACAATTTGTTCAAACCACCTTTCGTTCCCTCACCTTCTCCCTGAAGGATGACATTGAAATCAGAATCACAGATGTGTTTTCAATTATTTGTATTGTGGGATTATTTGGGATTATATGTTGCATCTTTTTAGTGAGCAGTTTGTCATGACTATCCCAGAGTCAAGAGTTACTCATTAATAGCGATAACATAAAAGTCAAAAACTGGCTGAGCCAACTCTTGGAAAGAGACCTCTGTTCTAGTCGTGCGGTATATTTCCATGGAAAAAATAATCAGTTACTATTCAGAAAGCAAGGACAGAGCACAGACATAATCTAAGTAACTCTGTAAGATTACCTCTCTCTCATTTCGTATTTCTTCCCCAAAAAATGTAACTCTGAGTTGAAATATCATGATTTGAAAAATTAGTGAATGTGAAACATTCTCCATTTGGTGTATTAGGGGGGAGGGAGGGGGGCGAAGGTGCTAAGAAGTTCTTATTTCTAAATTCTTAACTTTAATTTCTTTGCAATTATAATGGCAGAAAATTTCTTTAAATTTCTCAAAGGCCAGAACTGAGACTTCAAAGCTAAATATACTAAATATAGTCCCTGAGTGTCCCCTGATGCATCATGAATGTCATGAGACTCGATAATGCTGAATGTAACTGTTCAGCCTTTCTAAGGTTGCTCACCTCTCATTTGGTCAGCGGGTGAAGATGGGGTCTCCAGGTCTTGACAGTGCAGAGAAGACTGAGCTGTGGCATGGTACTAACACCTTTTTCCCCTTTAGAAAATGGTTGCTACTGGGATAAAATCCTTCCAAATATTTCAACAATCAAATATTTTTATTACTACACATTCCCAGCAGCTGCCAAAGAGAGGTAGCGTGGTCACAGGAGGGAGGGCACATGAATGTATCTATCAAGGAAGTTGTGAACCCTTCAAATAAACCTAGGAAGGAGAATACTCACCAGCAAGACTTTATCTTAGTCTTTGCTGTGAAAAGCCGGAGAAACTCTGACTTAATATATGTGTGAGAAAAGTAGGTACTGGGAGAGGAGGAAAGTCACCGTTGAACTCAACGCTGGTTTGAGAAGCCTCTGCCAGTGGTTTAACTCTAAGCTGTAGGTGGGTCACACACAAAGTTAGATAGAAAATGGGGTGAAAGAACAGTATGTATGTAGATAGGTGGTACAGAAACTGAAAATGCACTAGAAATACTGTATAGTTCTAGGAAGCTACTTGTTTCCATGAGCAACAAAAATTAGATGTATGACCTAGCAGCCTGACTTTAAAAAATACTGTAAGAATTTTAGATGTTAGTTGATCAAAGCACAAAACTGTGTCCTGTGCCCATACTTATCCAGAATTAATTGGGCTTAATTACAGGCTTACATGATGATAATTTTTTCCTGAAACCTTAATAATTGCAATGGGCCAAGCCCCTTAATATTAAATCTTATTTAAAAGCCAACAACTCAAACTATATCTTCTAATATTGTCCTAAAACATTTGTTCAGCACTATCATATTGCCAAATACCAAGTAAATGCCAAAGCCACAGGTTTTATCAGCAAACATTTTTGATGGAAGCTCCCCTTCCTCCCAAATTGTGAGCCAGCTTTCATTTGGAGGACCCTCTCAGGATCACAGCATCAGATCACACCACTGCAGAAGTGCTCAGTTATTTTAATGGGACTCAGATTTACAAGATGGAGCATATCATTTAGTTTTTTATGCAACTCAAAACCTTTCTGGCAAGACATTAAAGAGTGATATATTTTAACAGCTACAGCTTTTCTGCTTATTCTAGAAAACATTTAAAACTGCATAACTATTAATACCATAAATTTGATTTTCAGTTAATTTTTACAGTCAACTGATTGGGAATAAATATACATTTAGGCCTACAAACTGATGGTCAGCATCCAGTACATTTAATTTTATAAGCAAATTTTTGCTCTCCAGCAAATTTGAAGGGGTTTGTTTGGACTGAGAAGAGGAGTAACAGGGGAAGAGAGATTGTTTCTCTCTCTTGTGGAACAACCTAATGGGCAGTCCACTGCTATCTACAATACCCTTACCAGCATAAATTGTGCAAAATTTTAATCTATATCATATATTTGGAGCTGCTCCTATGAAGTCTGCCTCTAAAATATTCTTGCATGGAAATGTGGATGTGTTTCAGCCTAAAACTGCACCTCTGCCATGCCTTCCCCCTCTGAGTTCCATGAATATTTATCATTTTCAGAGCATTTTAGGGTTATGTCTTCCAGGAGAAGAGCTTAAAAGGTTTGCCCTAGATTTCAATTTTTGTTGCTCATGGAAACAAGTAGCTTCCTAGAACTATACAGTATTTCTGCTGCATTTTTAGTTTCTGCACCATATTGCTTGCAGATCTTTACACTTTTAGGGATGGCTCATCATCTTCTTTCTTTTCTTTCCAGTGCTGGCTGTAACTGTTTTAATTTCTAAATCACACTAGCACGATGTGCTGGCTTCAGTCAGGAAAGAGTTAACTCTCTTTACCCTGGCTGCTAGGAAGCTGTTCCTGGATGCAGAGAGCAGCACTGATAAGTTCTTAGCTGGCGCTGGGGAATGCCTGCACTGAATTCAAGGTCTTCCTCTGCTTCTGATCCTGCAGCATTTCCAGCTCTCGTGGTCTCACTACAGGCAGTGTAGGGGACACACTGTTCAGGCACCTGACCCAAACTGACCAAAGAAGTATTTCATGCCATTGTACGTCATGCTCGGGGCTGAGGCGAGCAGGGCGTCCAGGAGCCATTACTCTTCTCCCTTACTCTCTTGCTCGTATACTCCCATACACTTGCTAAACCTCTCCCT
>NW_010255816.1:0-79157 GCF_000690775.1 Eurypyga helias | reverse complement strand
CTGTGACTCTGTGAATATATATGATAAGGACTGATGTGTGGTAAAATATTACTTATATTTGGATGCTTAGGATTCCATAAATTTCTGATGTTTTTCTACCAAAAACATAGGAATGCATGATGCAAAGGAATTAAAATAGGGAAAAAATCCTGAGGATAAGAATGCAAGAATCTACAAGACTCAAAGAGCAGAAGCTTTTCTGACAGACAAAATTACAAATTCATGCATTAAAGTTGGAGATATTTAATAGATAAGTTGGATTTTTATGTATTATAAATAACTTCTAATCTAAAACATAGACCAGCCACAAATTGCAATGAAACAAATAGAGGTAACTGTGCAAGCATCAATCTCCAGGACTGAAAGAAAAGGCTTATGAAAAAAACATTCAAAGCATCTGTTTAAGTACCTAGTGTCAGAAAGGTCAGTCTTCTAATCCACCTGCTGAAAATGAACGTGCTGAAAATGAAACTGCACTCAAAAAGCAAATGGGATTTTGCTTTCATGATTGAGAATAACCTTACACTCAGCACTGTTTTAACTAGTTCACTAACGCCTATCATAGGAGAGAGAGAGACAATACCACAACTCCTGCCAACTACAAGAGGCCTGGATACTACCACCCGTTCACAACAGGAAAGTCCAAGTATCAGGATAAAAACCAATCTCAAAAAATTAAGAACTTTTTAAACCAGGAGAACAACATGACAGCACAAGGGGTAACAGGTTTAAACTGAAAGCGGGGAGACTGAGATTGGACATCAGGAGGAAATTCTTCCCGGGGAGGGTGGGGAAGCACTGGGACAGGTTGCCCAGAGAAGCTGTGGATGCCCCATCCCTGGAAGTGTCCAAGGCCAGGCTGGATGAGGCTTGGAGCAACCTGGTCTAGTGGAAGGTGTCCCTGCCCATGGCAGGGGGTGGGACTGGCTGGGCTTTAAGGTCCCTTCCAGCCCAAACCAGTCTGTGATTCTATGAATGTATTGTTTTGGGGCTCTTAACCCTGCAGAGCAAGGCCTGTATTTCCCAACACATTTGCCATGGGGCTGCTAAAACCTCTTAGGCTACACAGTTCATTATCAACAACCCTGAAAACTCCCCTAGAGCACGTTACAGTACTTACACTCCCAAAAACGGGCTGCTTGTTGCTGACCATTCGTTTCAGACCGGGACAGCTTGCAAAAGCATGTCACAAGTATCAGCCTACTGTGTAGAATCTCAATAGGTTTGAAAGCATATCAAATTAATCCTAGCAACCCCACCATTTTTCAGGAGGAAAAAAAAAAAAAGAAAAAAATACCATTCATTTAATTAGAACAGGATCAATCTTCAAAAATAATAAGCTGAGTGGCTGAAAAGAAAAAAAAATTACTCCCTCATACAGCCGGTTGTTTAACACAAGCCTACGACTATATAACCTGCTTTGGTATGTAAAAATTCTCCTCGATTCTTCTCTCAGGCTATCTTCCACAAAGCTTGGAATACATCAACTACTGAAAATACACCTCCTATTAGCAGAACAAAGATGATAGACTATATTCATCCTTCTTTATATCAGAAGTAATATTTGACTTTCTTTATATTTTATAAAGCCATTCCATTCCATTTTACAGTCATTAACAGAAAAAGTTATTGAGAAAAAAAAAAAACCACAGTGCTAAAATGGCCAAGAATAAAGCAGTTGCCCCACAGAAGAGCTGTCACAAGGTCGCTCACTTTCAACATGACTTGGTTTATTGCACCTATGGGCTAAACTATCGAATTATAATGTAATAACACAGAAGTTTTATCCAGATAAACAGACTTACGATTTGGGCGCTCTACCGTACGCTAAAATTTGGACACACATTTGCCTACTTGTACAAGTAAAGGAAGACAAAACTGCAAACACGCAACAATACAAACTTTGGAACAGAATGCAAACTTTGGTTGATCTTGAAAAATATTACCTACATGAACACATACTTTGGTTGCAAGTACTACTCGGTTCTTAAGAATCACGAAAACTTGCCATATGGACTGAATCCGTCAAGTTCCTTTAAACCCCACCAGGTTTTAGTTCAGTGATTCTAAGATTCTAACGATTACTTCAATAAATTCCCTACCTAAAAACCTGTGTTCTCTTCCCCATCTGCACAACTGTCGTACTCCCTACCAATTCACCACTGCCTACCTTCATGTATTTCCTTGTTGGCTACGGCCAAGCTACCACAAAGATCTGCTAAAATAGCTATTTTTCGAAACGTGAGCCCAAGCAGTTCTTTTAGGGACACACAGCAACTATTCATAAACCCAAAGGAACCTTTAGGTTTTGCTAGCCCTTCCTCCCTCAATTAAGAGATAACATTTTTCTTCCTTTTTTCCCCCAAAGCCACATCACCCAGAACTAAGAGCCTAAAAATCCCCAACAACAAATGTTTAGTGAATCAAAGGAGATCGCTGAAGTACATCACCCACAGACAAAGCGAACCTGGGAGCCTCAGCACCAGAGAGGATTCTGTGCAGATAGAGCAGGAATTAACAAAAGAAACCTAACCTGCTGCTCCTTCTTTCTTTTTGTGCAGACTAGGAAGATACTTCCAAGTAGTTGTTTCAAAACGAACAATGCCATTGTATTCACTGCAAAGAGCAACATTCAAGTTTTCATTTCTCTTTTCCTTTCTATTTCAATCATTCATCCTAATTTGTCTCAGATTTGAGGTCAAACAGGAATGGGAAAAGTGTCCTGTGCTTTATTTCAGTTTGCACATCAGCTAAGTATATTCTCCAATTTGAGACTCAGTCACACCTCAAAAAGACCCAGATTTTACCCATTATCTCCTGATTCTCTTCATAAAGAAACAGTGTATTAAGAATATTAATATTTAGATACATTGTTATCAGTTGAGTCATGTTAGACAAGGCAGCATTTCATCACTGCTCAAAAAACAAATCATTCACATCTATGCAAAAGCCGAGTTTCCGGTCATCTAAAGTCTGAAAAAGGCACTAGAAAAGCAGAGAATTAGAAATAACATGCTCACTGTGAAGACAGAGCACTGTCAAGTAAAGCACAACACAGAAAAATAATTCATGATACAACAAAAGCCAGAAAAAACCTACAGCTAAAAAGAAAAGATAATGCACATTGTCTACTGCAAGTGTAGAGGTGGAATGAGGAAAGCTGTGCAGAGAAATACATATTGCAGTGCTAACTGTGGACAGGAAAGCTCTTGCACATTCTAGTTCCTGATCTGTCATATGCTGCATTATGGCAAATCCAGTCCTGTAGTCACACCACATCTGACAAGTCAGAGAATCTGAGGTGATGCACTGCAGCAGTGTAAATCAAATAGCAAGTTTTTTAATGTGAAATCGAAAACTTAATTAATCCATTGGGTTGATATTTTCATTTTCAATATATTGCTTTTCTACACAAAAATGGTACAAAAATAACCCAACTCGACACCACGCGACAGTTTTCAACTAGAGATGAAGCACAACTCATCTGTGACTGTCCAAGCCCAAATACCACGAGGACCATAAGAAATTTCTGTCCACAGAACTTTCTGCACTGAATAACATCCAGGATTTTTTGAGGCTGTAAATACAGTAAATAAAGCTGATCACTCCAGTGGCAAACCAGCAGTCACAGCACAGCATACAGCTTGTCACAGTCACGTCCAACCCTAAAGCAGCTCTTCCAGCCACAGCATTCAAGCCTTACACAGATACCCTGAGAACACAGGCCAGAGCTACCACAACACAGTAGAGAACATGTCATCCCTCTCAAATCTTCCCCCTCCAACTTCCCAACCTGTGGGCACGTTACGAGACATAGGAAAAAAATTAACATTAGGCAAATAATAATTTTAAGCTTAATACTAAGAATATTGTCTTCTTCAGAAGGAGTATTTCTTGCCGGGGGGAAGAGGCAGGGACACATGGGAAAAATCTTTGCCCAGCGTTAGGAGCATCTAACTGGGACTTCAACTAGGTTCCTTCTCAGTCACAGCGGAACAGCCACTAGTCAAGCCCTTTCAGAGGCTCCTCAGTCCTCCTTCCACCAGAACTTCTACTATGGGGTGCCCCAGACTCACCGCAAATGAAATCTTGTATCCAATTCTGCTGTTGAACAATCTTGATGAGTGGCCAGAGCAGGAATTCACCCATATACCAGGAATCCTTAATCTGAGGTAAATAACGACAGAGACCATCTTCCTTATCTCATGGTAAAACTCTGGCTTATTTTTACAAGCCATGTGGGGAGTCAGAAGTAGTTTCCCTTCCTCTCTTCTACTTTCTCCCCAGGCTGTTTTAACTCCTACACTCTAGCAGAGACAAAATGTCAGGATACAGAAACAGAGTGAATCCATAATTAGGAAAATCTTTCCAATTCTCTCCTCAATTCAGCAGCAGAGTTTCTGTAAGGGACAACCACGAGCGCCCTCTCCCGCACAGCGCTTGGTCCCATAACCAGATTTACTCCAGCCACTACAGCAACATCCTTGGGCTGCCCCTGAGCCTTCTGAGTACAGCTTTACTCTTCCCAACTTTCTGACACATTATTAGTCCCACTGGGACCAATTCACTGCTACACCACCAACCCAGAGACCTGCAGATGTTTGTATTGCTAGGCTCCATCACTTACACACGCAATTCTTGTCTGGGCATCAGCCATCAGAGCCACCATTCAAGGAGCAGAATGACCATCTTCACTCAATCCTGCATCCCTCAATAGATCTTTTGCCTGTGAAGTCTGCAGAGTTCAGCCCAGAAGAGAGTTATGCGGGTATTTTATTTGATCACCTTTGATATCACCAGACTTTGGAGCACTCCATTTTTTGCTGACTGTGTATATATCAAGTTTTCCCTTTTAAAAACACTCCTCCGTATCTGCAGCACCGCTTCTTTCTATTGGCTCTTACTTCTCAGAAGAGTAAGTTGATCTTAGGCCAACTCTGACTCCAGCCACCCATATAATCCAACACCTTCATAAATGGTGTCAGAAAGTGTCACATTACCAAGAGTCTCCCACAAGCTTTTGCAGTCAGAACTCATTCTAGTAATAAACTTTGCCTAAATTACGAGCACAGCTGACCCCAGAGTAATGCTGTAGATAGCCCAAAATTATCTTGGCAGCTATCTAGACACCTATTCCTATGGAGTAAGGAATATATCCACTCTACCACAAAATACCAAAATAATTGTGCGTATGATTAAAATGAAAGTTCAGCTACAGTTTTCTAGCACTCAGAATAACAGTTCAAAAACTTAAAAGTCATGCATAACCCTCCAGACAAACGTGTCACAACCAAAACACTGACACTTCAGTCAAAATAAAGCAACGGACCTTGGCAATCTTGACATCTCAAAGAGTGTAACTTCTACACGTCATTTTACAAAACTGAACTTTGATCATCCTGGGTCTAAAGTGCTTCCAAGGCCGCAATGACAAGTGTACATCAGCAATGTGCCGCAGCTTAGATGGGATTTGTCACTGTCATTCCCTCACTTCATCAAAACCATGTTCTAACGAGACAACGTTAAGATCAGAATGTGTCTGAACAGCAGCAGCACACACCGGGCATTTGGTACCTTACAGCAACAATTCAATGTTTTATTCAGCAGTTTTACATTCTTGTTTGTTTCCAACAAGAGAAACATCACAGAAATACCTTTCACAACAGGTTGGACTGAACAAACGAAATGTAATTTCTTCAGTGGGGGAGACACCAAGATGCTCTCCTTAACTGACAGTTAAAATCTCTCCTCTACACACTTAAGGCTTACAAAACAAAACACACCAGGAAAACTACTAAACTCTCAGCCCCAAAACTACTTTATCTCTCTATTACACATGTAATTACTTCAGATACTGTGCTAAGAGATAGCTTACTACAGCTCCTTCCTCCCGTTTTGCCACGTGGAGAATAAGCGCATTAAAATCCGAGTCTTCATTTCCAGAAATGTATTTCTAAAGACATAAACAAGGAAAACCCCCTCATTTCATGAATTTTAACATACTGAGTACATCTTCCATTGGATGTTTTGCCCTCGGACGTTTCAGTACTAGCCTTACAGACTTGAAGAACTACTGTCTCAAGTGCTTTGCACGGACGTATTACTGAAAGCCTACTGGCTGCCAACAAATCTAACAAAAACATAATAAAGGGATAAAAGGAATTATTACGCTGATCAGATTAATTAAATTTGTATAGCAAGTTTAAATTTTAAATGGGAAATTAATGAAATGCAAATAACATTGCTCCTACTAAAAAAGAGCATGTGAAAGAAAAGAGGTGGCATTATGAAAGTGGGAAGGGTAGAAGCAACCAGAATCTGCAGCCTCTGGCTCCTGCTTACGGCTGTCAATCTCGGCACAGCACTAGCAACAGGAAGGTATCCAGCAGCACTGGCTGTCTCCAGACAGCACTGCTAGTCTTATCATCTTACGGCTTCGCACTCTGCAAGGGCTTAAAGGAAGGAGACTTCAGCACACAGCACAAAGAAAAAAATCTCCTCTTTCTTTTATTCTAAACCTGTTTTCCATTACCTTTAATGCTACCACTCAGAAACTGCAGATAAACAACTGCCTGCAAGGTTCACTGCTGTCCTCCACTGACCAGTCCTGTCTGCCTTCCTGTATTTTGAGGGCCATTTTTTTTTCACTGCCTCCTTGGCAGCTTTTCAATACCAGCTTGACTTCAGCAATTGAGACCTGCACAGATGCCCCACCTCCCTGGGTCTTGGCCACTGAGAAGGTGTTGCTTATGCCCACTGCTAACATTTCAATTAATGCTGAAAAATCGCTTCTCCGGTGTACTTTAACAGCTCAACTTCTCCTCCTCACACTTCAAGCACTTTTAATCTAGATTTATCTTTTCTTAAACCGGGAGGAAAAACGTATTACAAGGGAAAAAAAAGGAAAATAAAACACACACACACAGATAAGGAAAGTTTGATATTCCTCCAATACAAGCATGTAATTTTTCCACCACGCAAAGCACATACATGCTTGATTGCAGGAATGACAGAACACCTAGGAAAACAAAGAACACACACATCACACAGAAATGCAAAAGTAGCCCTTTGCAAATGGATCAAGAAAGCTCCTTTCCAAAGTGAAGAGCTGCAAAACAAAACCGGGCATCAGCACGAGCAGGCGCCGACCTAGACGGGCTCTGTTAAACACAGACAGCACAGGCACTCTAAACACTGATTGCATCAAGCCCTTCTTCTCAAGGGACTGATGACAACCCTCACAGGTATCGTGTAAGCCCAGAGAGGTTCCTCCCCGTTGTCAAAATCCAACTTGGAGAGGAGAGGGACCTTCTCTTCCCCTAGCAGCAACGCCACAGTCATGTTTCTGAGTGACCTGGCACAGGAGCGTGGGTGTTCTTGGGTTGGGACCACGCTGCCCAGCGGAGTCACAGGTTCTGCGTAACAGGCAGCTGCCATTCCTCTGGGGTTGACAGTTTTCCCCCAAAAGGGAAGAACATGCTAGGAAAGTTTTAATGACAGTTCTTGTTCTTTGCTTTGACTCATTTTTGCAGAAATGCTATTGAGGTACAATTTGGAAGGTCCTCTTCCCCTACCAGTCTCTTCAAGAAATGCAGTCATGTCACAAGAACTTACACAGGGTTCGACTGTCTGTAGATGTTTGCAAATAGCCCAGAATTTTAAAAGTGCATTGTATCTGAAACTCAGTAGCCATTTCACTTGATTAGAACTCAGCTTTTGAGACTAGTTAATGTATGCATGCCCACCTGTGAGCCCAGAGGCATGAGAAATAAGCAGATGCACGAAGTATCAGGTAAGGAGTCTGCAGTGAATTGCAACTGTTTTAAGTATTGAAAGAAGAAATACTACAGGGAGCTCAGACAAAACTCAATACCTTGAACTCTCCTCAACTCTCAACCCCAAGTTAGACCTTCGCATCTTAGAGCTGTTATTATTCTGTGCTCCATGTTATGCTTATAATAATTTGAAATGCTCTGTACATAGCTGCTGAGAATTATGGACACCCTGAGCACGAACTGCTGGAGAACATTTTAAGGTGTATGTGACACGAAACCTGATGCTGTACCCATGCCGTACCGCTGATACAGAGAACGGCACAGGTTAAAACCTGAGGACACTGAAAATTCTCATTCCAGTTTTACTTACTGTACTAACACTTGATATCACTGTAGAAAAATGCAACAATAAACCCACATCTGCCATAAGTATTTCTAAGTTATTAATTGCTAAGAGAAATTATTTAGTAAGACAAGTTAAAATCCCCATTTTGCATAGAAGTGACCTTCTGTCAGAAGATTAAGCACCGCAGAAGTTAGCCGTGACAACTGATACCAGGCATCTCAGAAAACTTGACTAGGCAATAGAGCACAGCTAACATTTGTCACATATTCAAAGTTTTTAAGCAATAACACAGGCAGCAGAAGTTAAGAACCAGAAAATCAGAAAGCCATATACGTTACCGTCAAACAAGACAAAAAGCTTTCAGCCAAACCTCGTATTTCTTGCAAAGTTGGTCTTAAGAGATGCTCAACCTCACTCCCTGCTCGGACATGCAGCCGACACCCCTTAGAATCCTCCTCCCTGCAAACAGCGGAACCAGCCTTATGTTTGCACTACCCCTTCTTTCACATGAAAGGTTTTGGCTCTGGTAACCATCACCATTTATACTGATGACTTCATACAACCCGCTATCACCTACAGAAAGGCATTTGTGTAATAAATCGACAAGGCAAGAGTGCAGAGACAAAAATATAACATAGATAATGCTTTTTGAATATTCACAAAGAGTTAATTATTTACTGTAAAAAGGTGAAGAGAGAAACTGGCATTTTTCAGGGATATTCTCACGCGAAGAGGGCACTGCCGCCTCACAAAGGGTATTTTCAGCTTCTTTCCTACCTTCTCTCCTCAGGAGTGAAGCTGATTACTTACAGTTAATTCGTTTTCTCTCTTCCAACTCGGCTGTTGTATTTCAGAATCATCTTTGAAGACACTTATTTACTGAATTAATCAATCAATCAATTCTCCATATGCTAATGCTGAAACATTGCGGTTTGTCACATCAAAGAGTCTCCAGCAAGAAGACATGTTATATAATTGAATTAACCATCTCGCAAGTAAATTGTGCTTTTGATCACGAACGCACAACTTCTAAGGCGTTGCTAGGAAATTTGCTTATTTGATCATATGATGAGTGGCTTTTTGGAGATCAAGGAAATTATCTTGTTAACTTTTTGGAAATGTTCTGCATTGTTTCAAACAAGATAATGGCTTTCCTTTTTCCTTATCAGCCTACTTCCCTGAAAAGCACAGGAGATGGACAGCTTTGAGCCACTGTGTAACATGTTTAAACACCACCTGGTAGGAACAAAGCTCTGCCACACATCAGTATTTGTAAATCAAAAGCATCAATACTTTATACACGTTAATATTCACTGCTAAGTCTTATTTGTGAAAGCCCCAAGCCTTACAAATCCAAACTTCCGAAGTTGCTTGTCTTGATAAGCTTTAAGCATTTTAGCATATATTTACATTTAACTCAAGACAAATGTCTATGTTTTGGAGTAAAAAATGTAAAAACATAGGAAGTGTATAGCTGAAAACCTGTAAATTACCAGACAAACACCTAAATCTGGTAAGAAAAAAAGGTATAATGGGTTTGCAGGGAGAAGCCAGGACATCTGTTCTTACAGCCAAGGTATCAAGACAAGAATGTAACATAGCATTCCATGTTGAAAGACTGAAAAAAAATAACACCTTGCCCAAACCCCAATATTTAGTTGGTGGTACTTGATTTTTATGATGTAGCGTCACTACAAATTTATTTCACTGAATTTTAAGAAACACATACAAATTTTCATAGTCATATAACTCTCAAGCTGTAAGGTAAGCTGTAAAAACATAAGGACTGGGACATCTTTGATTTTTGTGAACCAGAAGACATAATTTCAAAGTATATTTATCAGCACCAAGTGTTTACACCGTGTTCTCATAAATTCAGGTTTGCTTTCACGTTCTCCGCTGTCTGGAATAATCTAAAGAAATTGCATAACTATAAATATGGTGTGAATGGATGCTTATAACCCTGAAAAACATTTGAAACCCTCAAAACCCTCAAACCCTCAAAACCAGCCGGAGCCATAGCAAAAGGACAAGCCACCATTCTTCTTCAGCAGACATGAACCTGATGTGAACTTCAGCAGCACTGAAGTATTCCTACGGATGGAGAAGGCCACGCAGACATCTCCTTGTCGCTTCGGTACCCCGGTTGAGGTTGGCTCAGTGAAACACCTTTGCAGGCTATTTAAAAACTACAGCAGGAACCGGAGGCTTTTCAAGTGCTTTAATTTAACATGTCAGCATTCAGTATGTCAGAGCTCAAATATTCTCTCAGAAACGTCTTAATGCGCATGCATTATTGATGCGCTATCTGAGGGAATAGATCTATTTGAGCTCAATCTGACCAGTGTCATTAGTCACAGAGCGCAAACCACATCTGGAAATACGTATGGTAGTAGGCAAGAGGATGCTCTTCACCTACCTTGGTTTTGTACTAGTTTTCTTTAAAACCCAGAAAAGCTCTAGCTACAATTCACGTCGCTTGCCTTATCTGACACAGGGGTTGTGCACACATCTACCAGGTTTGAGAACCAACGAATCACGGGATTATTATGATCACATGATGTGCCCTGCGTCCCCTGAGCTCTAGGGTGTGGATTTATGCCTAGCTGAAACGGTAGTTTTTCAAAAACATACCAGACTGTATGGGAGTGGCTGCACAAACTCTGTAGTGACCTAAAAACTTAAATACACTGTAATTAAGAGTAAAACCACTAATTTTTGAGGTCTCTACAGCTTTCATGTCTGAAATCTCTTTTATTTGGACATTTATAAAAAAATCTGATCCATTAACTCCACACAATGACTGCAATACCCTAATCACTATAATAATCATGTGCTTCTCACTGATTTTTTCAGGCATTACTAATTAGACGTGACATTCATACTGCAATCTCAGTAGCAGTGTCAAAGCAGAAACTACAATCACGGTAGTTCTGAAGGTGAAATTTTAACAGAGTACATTAAAAAAGGCCTGGTTCCTCTGCCTGCGAGGTGTTTTCATGCACTTCTCAGGTCACGAAAGAGATGTTGAGTAAAGCCTAATTAAAGGCATGTTACAACACCATTGCAATATTGGCTCTGGGCATCTGGAAAGGCAGCAGTACCAAACCCAAGCTCACAAGGCCCAGAGCAACCTCACCCCTCCAGGAGACTGAGGTAGACAACCTCCATCCACCCCTTCCAACCTAAATTCTGCTGTGATTAGGTTTTAAACTGCATTTCTGTCTAGTGTGTTCCTATCTGGGAGTACATACAGAAGCCAAGTTTGCTGATGGCCATGTTTAGAGTGGATTACAAAGCACAGTTGAGAAACCAGAGAAAGACTTAATTAAATTAGCAAACTGGATGGCAAAAATTCAGCACAAACCAGTGTAAGATAATGCATGCTGTGTCACACTAATGGATAAAGATATTAAGGCAGTGGGAAAACATGAGACTTCCTGGAAAAGGTCTCTGCCCTTGTGAGCACGACACACACCCGCTCCAGAGTCTACTGTGATCAAGAAACAGATACCACAAAGAAATATTTAGGGGATAGAAGCAAATGTTTAGTGCCAATACAAGACCCCTGTAGTAATCACCAACATATTTTCTTTCAGTATTTATTCTATCATCTCATGATGAAATAAAAGAGAATTAACTCATTACAGCAATGATGAGAAAAGCAGTTGCCACATTGTAAGAAATTAAGCCTGATAATTAAGTAATAAAGTAATATACCTGAGGCATATACACACAAACAATAGAGTAGGACAACTTAAACTTTCAGGAGTTCTTTCTTTCAAAAAGCACTGGTTAGCATAATCCACTGACACTTACTAGTCAACTATTTTCAAAGATCAGCACTTTTTTAAATAAGAAAAGCATTTGGGCCTGGCCAGCCAGCCAGTTTCTTACCCAGCTAAGAGTACGCCCATCCAAGCCACACGCAGACCGTTTCTCCAGGAGATGCTGTGGCTTCAGCATAAGCTGAGTAACATGAGCATGAAATATTTTATGTTATGTGTAGGTGCGAGACATGCTTGTTCTGATTATTCTGACTGATTTTAATACTAAAGTGGTATGAAAAAAGGATATGCTACTAGAAAATCTAACAATAAGGTTTCACACTCGCAGTCAGTTTTGGAGGTTCTCAGTGGCTTCGTTACAGCAAACAGACCACACACTTCATCATACTGCTGACAAACTTCGACTTTACGCAGGACATCTCGAATTTGGCCGATTAATTCGGTGCAGTAAGTTAGCTGTACACTTCTGTTAATATTATCTTGGATATGGAATGACTTTGTATTTAAGCCAATTATTTGACACGCTAAATTAAACATTCCACATCTAGTACAGTAAGGTCTGTGTAGTACTATCCTTTAAAAAGGTGCTGATCTACCCTTGCAGCCATAGGCTCATCCACTACTGCGAAGAGTTCAACGAGCACAATAGCGAGGGCTCAAACCAACCAGTGCTATTCAGCAGCGCACCCCATCTGAGCCAATAACCACTTACGCTCCCCTGCGTGTGCAGAACTCCATCCCATCACTGAGGGAACAGGCACACCAAGAGAGAACTCAGCCTTTTGTGACACTGTTAAAACACCCTCCACTGCTCTCTGCCTGATAGCTTTACCAAAACCTCCCACATTCATCAGATTTACGAGTCCACCCAAAGTTTCAGCTTCAAGAGCTTGACTGCTCTGTCAACCGTGCTGCCATGTGTCCTACCTCATTTTACTGCCATCTAGAAAATCCAGTGCTCCCAAATGACCAGCAATTTCAAAGGTTGTACACAAACTAACAAAAAAAAGACAGGGGAGGAAGAGGAGAGGAGGTGACACAGCCTCAGCTATGGAGATTCCTGTGAATAGGTCAAGAGCACCATAATCGGTGATGCCGTGTCACAGTATCGTTGCCACTGAGGATGTAGTGTATGACCAGGCTTCATTGATAACCCACCTGAAATTCTTAGGAAAGAGAAAAATTGAGGTGTTTAGGTAATATGTATTTTCTAAACAAAGCAATAGTCTCAGGAGAACAGCAAACACATACTGCAGCAACAGAACTGCTCGCTCCGTTTCTTATGAGCAGTACCCCATCGTTCCCAACCTGCCTCACAACGAAACAACTCGCCATACACCACAATAACACAGCTGGCCAAAAGGGACAATATTTTAACAGGTTTGTGAAACCAGTTCTCTAACTGAAGCTTAACCAGTCTGAAACGTTAACACTCTGGAAACTGCACCGGGATTTCATCTTTCCTTCCTTTAAAGATTTTCCATATCAAGCGTGCCTAATGCGTTCTTGCCCTCCGAGCCCAAACCAAGGCCAGCCAGCAGAGCAGCCTGCTCCTCTAGTTCATACTTCATCAACAACATAAGCTTCCCGTACCTGAAGACAAATTCTCATCTCAGTGACACCAGCATCTCAGCAGCAGATGCCTTCCCAGCAATCTAACTACAATCACTGTTGTTCAGACACTGGTACAAACATCCTAGCTCCTAAAAAATAAAACTAAGGAATTGCAGCCTAGCTACCATAGCTATGCCAATAGAACTGTTCTAGGGGCAACAAGGGTGATTCTTAATTTCAAAATAATGAGAGATCTTAATTCGTTCTCTCGTTACGTTCTTAGACTAACACTTGCACAGACCTGACTTCATACAGAATGTTATCCCAAAGGCAACAAAACCGCATTGAAATTTCTGTCTGGAACTCTGTAAACAACATCATTTCTGCTAATCAAACAAGAACGTAATTCACCCCTTCAACTGCACTAGTTTTGCAGACTCAGTGAAATTTCTAAATAATGAGAAGTATTTTGCACATCGAAGCAGCAATTATAGTTGAGTATGATGAATAATAGTATTATTTCAATCATGGCTACTTTGCAGAGCAGAATCGCGCTAGAATGGATAGCCTACAGAGCAAAGAGACCCCTGGAAACAACAACTCAAACCAGCCAACCAGGTGTCCAAAACACTTGGCGTAGTCTATTCCCAAATACCAACTCTTGTGCCTCAGCATGCATCAGAATATCATTATCACCGCATACACCGAGGTGTGTTTTGGGAGAGCTGCTGAGGGAAACACGGTATGAAGTCCAACCCTTGTAATGGAGTTGATGGCAAGGTACAGAAAACTTCACAAAGTGTGGAAGCTCCCCATAGTTTTCAACCCAAGTGGTTAGAAATACAAGTTAAGTATAAATAAATACAATATCATTTTTCCCTAATATCCAGTCTAAGCCTTCCCTGGCACAACTTGAGCCCGTTTCCTCTTGTCTTATCACGTGACACTTGGGAGAAGAGACCAACCTCCACCTCTCTGCACCCTCCTCCAGGAACCATCCTGCCCTCAGGCAGACCCACACTCCCACCCAACTTGGCAGTGGCTGCAAAGGTACTGAGGGTGCACTCGAGCCCCTCGTCCAGATCATTGAGGAAGATATTAAAGAGAACTGGCCCCACTACTGATCCCTGGGGAACAAACACCACTGGTGACTGGCCACCAACTGGGTTTAACTCCATTCACCACAACCCTCTGGGCTGGCCACCTACCATCACATGGGAAGAGAGAGGTTAAACTGGCAGGGTGGGTTTAAGAGAAGGACAAACTTCCACACAAGACCAGGCAGACAGCACCACTGGTTTTCAACAGCCAGCTGCATCTGCCCAAGAGCAAAGACTAGCACATGAACCTGTCAACCCCTCAAGTTCGTTAGGCTCACATAGGCCAACCAGCAACAGTTACCCACTGTTCCCAAGGCACCCTCACCAACAGCTCATGAGTGCCGGCTAGTGCCCAACACAGCGTCAGCTATGCGGCTGCACCCACTCACCACCCACATGGCAGGGTGAGAGTGTGGGTCCTGCACGGACTGATAAACATGTTTGGGAAGAACTGAGGATATGGTCCTGGAAAAAAAACCCAAACATGGCTCATACTGCTCTCCTTAGCTCCTTGGCTGGTTTTGGTTTGGTTGGTTGGGTGGGTTTTCTGTGCACTGGGCCAGGGCGCCTGAAGAGCCATCCACAGTTACAGTGCTAAAGCTGATAAATCCGAGTTCCTCGTGCTTTTCCTACATGTTTTATCTATGTTTAAGTAAACATCAGTGACAACCTTACAGCAGGCAGACCACAGGGACAGAAAGAGGCAAAGTACTCAGCTTCCTGCACACATACAAACAAACACTTCTACCCAGATATTTTTGCCAAAAGACATGCCAGTTTTGCCTTTAATAAAAATCACCAAGATGGGACCCCTAGTAAGCAGGCCTTATAACATATGCCCAGCCCAGGCTCTGCTCCCTTATGTTTTCACTTAAATCAACAGCACTTATACTACATTTTTATAAACTGAATGCAGTTTGTGAGCAGGTTTCACTCCTATCGGGTCCTTATAGCCCTTTTTTCCAAATCCACATACCTTCACAATCACATCCAAAACAGTCTTTATTAATGCTGTCCCTATTCTCACTGGGAATATCTCACTCCCCCTCATACTTTTTATTTTTAACCATAAAGCAAGCATCACCCTGTCATCCGATTCCTTTGTTCACATGTTTTAAATTTAATCAGAATACCTGAGGTGTCAATAATCGTGTTTGTCTTTCTGAGACGAATCAGAAGTGGAAATGAAGCTCATGCTGCATAGCAATCATGGAATCTGCAGTGCTGCTTCTGAACAACTTAAAGACGTCTAAAGCAACCTCCTCTTCTAGTTGAAAACATATAAAGGAAATCAGCCTGTTGAAACTAACTCTAATAAGCCAAGCAACTTCATCCAAATCTTAAACAATGAATTAGTTAAAAGACAGTAGTAAAGATGCCAGGATGCCCCCTCAAATCAGCAGCAGCATCTTGCAAAAAACATATTTCAATTAATCAAAATAAAATGGGAGGGGAAAGAATGTCACTATTATGTTAGATATTTATTGCTAAAGTAATTAATATTTCCCCCTGGCTGCCCAAGACAGTATTACTAAACCAGTGTTAGCAGCAAAGTCTGAAAGTAATACATAGCCTAGAGTGCCATCTTTCTTTTCCAAGAGGAGTTTCAGGGAAATATTCTGTTCATGAATATGGCAGTCAGTTGTTACTCAGGAAGTCACATAACATAGGTAACTAGGCAGCATTAAGCAAGAATCTAAACACGAAAGCAGTTCAGCGTAATCTAAGTGATAGCCTTACAGTGGTGCTGAACATGATTCTACCTTCATTAAAATGTACTTACAGAGCCATCTGAAATTGTTCGAGCCATTTTTTCTTCAAGTCTTTCGTTTTGCAATAAACTTCTAAACCATTTTGACCTTGGATATGAATGAGGTAGAAGCCGTAAGACCACTGCATAAGAAGATCGGAAATTCAAAGGGCATCAGTTATGAAGAAAGGAAAAGCAAAAAAAACCCACGTTTCTATGTTCCTTAACTCCCTGATTTTGGGAACCGCAAGACCACAATATTGTGTTCACTTAGGAATTACTCAAATGTTTGAATTACACAAGAAACAAAGTTGAAATTCCTAAATATTTACTTCAGTTTATATTAAAAACATAAAACTTGATAAATACATTGTATACACATTCAAAATATTTCAAATTCCCGCTAAAAAATACACATTTTAGAAGAATTAGCAACAAACATTTACCTTTTTATTTTCTTTATCAGTAGTGGGGTTATTTGTAATTTTGTATTTCTGAAGATCTATTATTTCCTTCATTTCATAATTATCACCTCTCCGCTTGCAAACAATTACAGCTAGATCAAACAGGAAGATATGCCTACGAAAATACAATATAAAGATGGTTTAAAACACTCCAGAAAGACAACGTCCAGCATCTTATTTTACACACCTCTGCGTGTGGCACTTAAAATTTTGAAGGTGACCAACTAAACTACTGAATAGCACAACAATAAACACTGAAAGTACTTTTGCTGGAGACTTATGACTCACAAGGGACTCTGGCATCTTACATCATCACATAATAGCAAACTGCCCAAGAATCATTTGGCAAACGGATGTGGTGAACGATGGATAGGTCCTTGAACGCACAGCGAAACGGGAAGCGCTCTCAAGAATCACTGAGCTGACCTCTGATTTACAGAGTTACTTCCCAGGCTTTTTAATAGCCAACAGCAGAAGTCATGCCGTTACCTGTCTTGCCTCGCACGTTTGTCTAACGTAGTTATCCTTATTTCCCCATCACCTTGAGGTCTTCCATACTGTAAGAGGGAATGGTTCTGGAAAAGAAGTATTATGTATCATTCAATATAGCAAAAGTGTCCAGATGATGACACATTCAAAGACTAGACCACCTTTTACCCCAGAAAAAGGGCTTCTCAGGCCTGGAGACAACATCTTTTCCTCACTATCACCTAAATGCAACAAAGAATCTGTCCATCCCATTTGTGCCTCCAAATGGGCATGTATACCATTACAAAAACACCTGAGTTACTGTACAGATACAAACCTTGAACTCTGCAAATATATTTAAGTACAGACAGACCCCCAAAATACTAGACATTTCTGTATCTCAATATTTGTGACATTCTAGACCAAGCAAAGCACACTTCCACTTAAATATCACCAAAAGTACTATAATCTCATATGAACTGAGGAAAAAAACCCACTTCTATCAATATATACCATCAAAAATTATTTAGAACTGTATGAATTAAAAATATCACATACCAAATTTTCTATTGATAGTTGAAACTGTCTAATTTCACGGAGTGTTTCATTATCTCTCTTCACTTCATTTACATACTGAGCCAAGTCCTAAAGCATCAACAGAAAAAGGGAGGGAATAAACTGCCATCAACACACTACTTAAATACAAGATTTTAGAGATTTCATTTCTGATTTTGTCTTTGACTTATCTGCATATTTAGGGTTGAGTTTTTTCAATTAACTTTTAATGTTCGAGAATTACCAACATGTACGCCTAACAAAATGAAGGGAAAAAGCCCCTGCATATCTTCAACCATATTGGCAACTGCCTTCATCATATCTAATGAAACAAAAATTCAGTGACAAGAAGGAAGGAAACACACAATTAACTGTAAAAAAGGGCTGATTTTTTCTGAACTTCGTTAATGTCTTATTTTCAAGATTAAAAGATGGAAATGTAATTTATGCAGCATACTTTGGGTTCAGAAAGGCAGTCAACACCATCCAGAAAGTGAGAATCAAACGAAAGGTCAATGGAGCACACGGCAGAAGATGTAAGTAAGGCAGCCCAAAAGCAGCACGCAAGCTGTGAGCTTACCGTAACCCTGGGTGCTTATTAGCAGGGGAGAAGCTACTGCCCCAATAGTAGGATCTTGGTCTTACAGCTGCACAGCAGAGAGAAGCCATTACCTGGGGGTTTTTTTGGGGTAGGGGGGTGCCTGGTTTTTTTAACTGGTTGGTTATGTCCTGCCAGAGAGCACATAAGTGCTACAGCCACTCCAGCAAGAGAGCTCTTAATTCTTTAATTCCTGAAGTCTTTTCGTTCTAGTCCAACAGCCACCAAAAGCAATGAACACCCAAACCTTAGTTTGACTTCAGCACCCTCGGTGGGCCATACAGATTACAACAGGAGACACGAGATACACCGTGTTGGCCTCTTCCCCCACAAAGGATAGGAAGAATGTCACAATCCCAGCACATGAATGTCACGTTTCATGCCGTGCAGCCAACTGAAGCGGAACCGTACTTGGTTTGTGTCGCTGCGCAGGGGCACACACAGCGTACCACCTCATGCAGAAGGCACCACAGCTATTCCATAAAGCGTTTGTTTGTGCCACTCGCAGGTGAATGTACAGCGACAGACACCCTCCTCCTGACAGACGCTTCTGCTCTCAAATGTAAAGCTGTAGAGATCGTTAACATGACAGAAAGAAGTCTTGTAAAGAAAGGTAGCTGTCTTCATCTCACTGGGAAACTGCTCACCTTAGTTAGAACTGACTGACAGTGCCAGAAATATTGCTGAGTTTTGGAAGAGACACCAACATAACTGAAACACCTGTTTTTCATCGCATTATGTGACAGGAAAACGATGGAGAAGTAAACTGAAAGGAGGAAGTTCCATTTCATAAGCCCACCACTTCGGGGAAACCACGGAACTTGCTGCCCAGACTCCAGCAAAGCCCTCAAGTATGTACTTGCCCTGACCTACTCACAAGGCTCACAGCGACCTGCAAGAACACGTCTGAGCTGCTGTGAAGAACGTTATCTCCTCCAGGAAATACAGTTCTGAGTTACCATTTGTACTGCCACCGAAGACATAAATACTTCTTTGCCTTGCATACTCACCTTCATTGCATCAAGTGCCAGTTTGAGATTTGCCTTCTCCATGGGATCAGCAGTGTGCTTCACCAGCTCCTGCCAACAGAGCACATACACCTTTCACCTCCTGCCTGCCAGCTGACAGACTGAAGTTACCACTGCTCATCCCCACCGCCCCAGAAAGAAGAGCCATAACCAGAACACACCACTCAAGAATCCTCATTTTCATCCCCATAGGGAGCAGCCTCTAACTGAGTGGGGACTACTGCAAACAGATAATTGGCAAGTGGTTAAGAATGATTATAGCCTAAACACCGACCTTAGCCAATAATGAACCACCATAAGAAGCCAATCTGTTCTGTCTGGCACGTAAAACGTGCCACAGGGATCACTACTGTACGTGCGTGCTGAAAGCACAGGTAAACTCCAGCTCGTCAGCACGCGGCTGCACGGTTTATCCCCCACTCCGAAGCAGGTGCTTGTCCGCAGAGTCTGCTGGCAATAAAATCTCAGATAACTGTGCAACTGCTTGGAAAGTCACTGTCTCATTATGCCTAAGATAAAGCTGACTCAGGAGATGGATTTAAATCAAAAGTAAATGTTGTTTTTAAAAAAATTTAGTCACTCCCCACATGGAAGAGAAAGGGGCTGGTTTGAGTTTTATGAAGTGAAAGAGGAACCTCTTGGGGAAAAAGGTTATTTCTTCTTTATAGTTTGAGAAGAGAACTACGCATTTCAGCTAACGTAATTTGTTAAAATCCTAGGAAATGGAGGAGTAAGTACTTCTGCTTCCCATTACAATTCTAACTAATGGATTTTTTTCTTTCAAAGTCCATAAACATTTCTTCTTGTACAATGTCCACTGTGGTGTCACACACCAGAGCATAGTGACACACTGTATATCACCTTTGCATAATACAGAGGTTGATCATAAAATGATGACTCAAATCTCAACTTGTTTTTTAAAAAGCAGTTGCATCATTCATCTTCTTTCCAATTTTCCATTGATCAGGATATTGATGACTCAGTTATAGATATATTTCAATATATTAATGTTACAGAATGTATGTTGCTCTGCAGAGACAGAAATTATGCTTGGCATACAAGTAGTGCATCTTTTTAAAAGGACATTTTACAAGCATCGGCAGGGCTGACAGTCTAATACAGTAATATATTTCTTCACAGCTGAACTAATGAGTCTCCTGGCACAGCTATCAAATTAAATTTATAAGACTCTCCACCCTTATTACAGAACGAACTGCAAAAGCCAATGCTTTGTGGGTTATAACAAAAAGCATTTTGAAATAAATACGGCTTTACTGTAATTTATGACAGCAAAGAAACATCTTAAAAGTCCGCCCTAAGTACGGCCCAGCTTCCTCTTGTGGGGGGCAATGGTTCACACGATGACAGTTTGCTAGTACGAACCACCTTCAACACACCAAGCATGAGGCGCTCAGGTACCGAGGACACAGATGTGTTTTATTCCTTTTTCCCACATAGGCTTCCGCGCTGAGCAATGATCTCTGTGCGAAACTCCCCACTTGACGGGATTTTACTTCGTAACAAATCAGCCTCAAATCCAGGGAAATGTCACTCACCACCCTCTGACAAAGACCTTGAGCCATCATGCTTACAGTTCCCTGATGACAAACACAGTTTTGCTCTTGGCCCACTTAAATTTTGAAAATAACATACCTGGAGCAGAAGGTGATATTTTAGCACTCTCTGCATTGGAACCACCAAAAGATCCCGCAATGTAAACTTCCCGTTATTGGCCCTCTTGGAACATTCCTAGTTCAAAGCGTGAGAAAGAACAAGACAAGAGAGTTAGAAAATACAAATATTCAAGTGATATATATGAAAATTCAGTGATATGTGGGCCAAGCACCTACAACAAGCTTGAGATAAAGAACCAAATGAAGGAAAACAGCTGAAGCAGCGATAACAACATCAAAGCGCAACAAGACAGAGTCTAGGTGCTTGTCCTTAGAAATTTCAACACATCAGAAAACGTTAAAAATTACTGTTACCTCTAACTTCAATTTAACATCTTCTTTTGTCTTCGAGATGTTGTCTAAGCATGATATCGCTATCTCCACTTGACTGCAGTACTGTCCATAAATAACCAATCTAAACCAAAGCAAGAGGTAAAGAAGCAGATGTTTCTTTTATTCTTTAAGAACAATCCTTGAGCATTTTTCACAAAAACATCGATAACAACCCTTCCTTCACCAGGAGCAGTGCCTAAATAAGCAATGAGAGGGTTTAGCCACAGACTTCAATGGGCAGCATGAACACAAGGGAAAATATTCAGGAGAACACAAGTTTGAGCTACCTTCAAAATGGTGCAATTTCCTTTAATATTCACAAGTTTATGTTCTCATCAATGCAGGACTCGTTAAAAAGCAGCTAAGTGCTGTTTAACAGAACAACAGTCCATAGTGTTTACAACACTGCAGCCTTCCAAGGTTGTACTGCCTAAGTTCCGCTGCGCCGGCTTAACAGGATTCATCACAGCTCTCCCTTAAGGAAGTGGTAGGTTACCCAAACCGATCCAACAGTTCCTACCAGTCTATATCCTGTGAGCTCTCAGATCAAAATCATAAGGTATGAAAACTCAACAGATTTTCAGTGGCTGTCAAGGACAGCAATGCTTCTTGAAGGAGCCTGGGTTTATGACAGGAGTTTCTTGCCCCTGTTTGGAGTGTCTTTTCTGCGACTCCCATTGCAAAGAGTGCTGTTTGCTTTCACCTCTCCATACATTTGTTGAGGCGATTCCTTCTGTATGCTCCAAATGCCTTTTTGGGGCATCCTTTCTACTGCCGTCTCTTCAATTCCTTTTGCTGTCACTTGACCATTCTTCTTTTTGGTTTTTTTTAACTCTTTTTTCAGAATTACAGTGATGATACTGATTTAACACTTACCACTGCTGATAACTTTTAATCACTGCACGGTTAACACACTGAGTCTACCTCCATCTGTTTCACTGTTGCATAATATGAACTCCAGGTTTTTCCTGGTGTCCTTTGTCCCCCTTTACCACACTTCTCAGACCGACTTTTGAAAGATAAGCATTTTCCAGAACAACTTCTTGTCCTCTAATTCCCTGCCACAGCAGCATAAAGTCTAACAGCCAGGGAAATAATGGTGCCTTGCTCCAACATAAAAGCTGACACAGAGGGTCTCTGAAGGCAAGACTGCTTATGGGCAGCCTGGGACACCCTCCTCCCTCGGAAAACAACTCTCCTAATGTTTTCCGGATGCCGCAGTCCAATTTCTCACAAGCCTGTTATTACTGCAACCACCCTCCTCCCCCATCACCCTCCAGCAAATCCAATTAGCTCCCACAGGTCTTTCCCGCTGTGGTCCCAGAAGGAACTCATTTTTAACCACAAGCCAAGGGTTACTTCAAGGTAGGTCAGCACTGCAGCCAACACCACATGTGTTTTTCAGCTAAGTATCGCAGGCATGTAAGTTCATCTGTACAGCCCAGCAGCTGCTCAGTGCTGGCAGAAAAACCCACCTGAAGAGGTGGGTGAAAAACTGGCCATCGGCCTACAGGACACGGCAGAGCTCTCCTGTTACCAGCTTGGCTGTTTTCCACAGCTTGAAGGTAGAGCATGTTTGCTTTACTCTTGCTTTTACACCTGTGGCTGCAGGGTAGGGTCAGACCCCAGTCTTTCTCTCCTCTCTTTTGCACCTCCTTTCTCTTAAGTTATGACCTCTTCTGTTTTCTTTAACCTGGAATAGCCGTAATACATACCCTTGCCTTGTTTTGTCCCTCCTTCCCCTTTTATAACAGTTTATCTGCTAAACAATACAGGGTTGTGATGTAAAACACCTGGGATTCTTCACATGAAAATATGCCATGCAAAATAAGCTCTTTAGGATTTGTTGAAAACAGAGATGTTACCCATCTATGTATCAATATTGCCAAGACCAGGGGTAAGAAGAGGGAGGGCTCATGTAGCAATAGGTTACATTTTGACTTGCAGGCTCCAAACACCAAAGAGTAGCTTAGTAAGTATACTGGCATCAAACTCAACTCTGTTTCAGAAATATTCCAGCAAAACTACGGTAAAATACTTGACCAAATCGAGCACAGATTATCACAATTAGCAAGAGTGCACGAATCTTACCTTTCCTTGTAGTTAATAAAAATTTGATATAGGTTCTGATCGTTTTTGTTAACGATTGAATCATTGATGTCTTGTGTTAGATTCCTGTGAATTTTCACCAAATCCTTAAAAACAGTAATGAGGAGGGGGAAAGGTTTGTAAAAGCAGAGTCACTTAAAGCTTTTAATATAAGAAAATCAACCATTTCACATTAGATCCATTAATTTCAATAATTTGGAAAAAGATCATTTGAGAGTAGAACCTAATTTCAAGGTTTGCCACATCTTCCATACCAGAAAAACTCAACTCCTAGAACTACCTATTAGAGACTCATTTATTCTAGCTTGGAACATTAATTCATCTTCATTTCATAATGATAACTTTAAAATTAAGCAAGTCAAGTAAATGCTTTAGTGACAAGATAAAGTAATGATTCATGTCCCTGAGCTGTGAAAAATTAGTTTTGTAAATTGCATTGGTCAATTAGTGATGTTCTAGTGCTAAGTTAACGGCAGTCATAATGAGTTTCCCAATACAGCAGGCAACTAACGGCTGAAAGGCAGGACTACTGCCGGCAGGTTTGCTCCCTGAGCATTCTAGCACCTCACCTTGCTCATTATTGTACAGAAATCTGCAAGCAGCTATAGGGGATTCCATACACTTCATACTGTACGGATGCTGCCAGAGAGTTCACAAGAAATTAAGTCATAACGGGTTAAAAAGGTCTGAAATCGGAGTAACTGTCTGCAGGCGGCGTACGGAGCAGTGCGCTGGAAGAGGTGTGTTTAAAAAGGCCACTGAGGCTGGTTTAACGCAGCAACTGGGAGACTGCAAAAATGAGACGCAAAGCCGAGTTGTGACCTCAGTGAAAAGACTTCACACTGATGAGAACTCAGAGTACACACAAGGTCAGTCATCAGCTCGCAGGTGAGGGAGCAGACACAGGTCCCTTGCTAGCGACCGTGTGGCCGTCCCCTCAGAATCCTCACTTGCAGCAAAGGCGCTGTTATCGAAACGCGTCACGATTAGTGCGTTACAGGAACACGTTTTCCCATGAGTGCACAGGCACTTACTAAGCAACACCCTTGAGAAACAGCTTAAGGGGACAAAATGTCTTTCGGAGCTTCTACCTCCAACCCAAAGCCAAGTTCTAATTTAAAACTGTTGCTGACATCGTTAGATGTTAACGAGAGTCCCAGCATTTCAGTGTCTGTTCCCTATACTCCCATCTCTTCCCCGCTGTGGGTCCAGATACACGTTGCAATTCAGATGCATGCGCAGCTGCACATACAAATGCCTCCACACGTGTGCACACGTATATACACACATGTACAAAGGGGTATATATACATATGTAGACAGACATGTATGTACACAGACACACACACAAGTACACAGCCATACATGCAATTTATAGGACAGAACTTGGAAATCTGAGCCCTAACAAAAGGCACTCTCTTACTGGTGAGTGGTTTGGGGTGGTTGTTTTGATTTGGGTTTTTTTTTTCCCCCCTAAATATGACATACATTTTGACATCAGCAGACAATTTTGTCCAGCAAGAATCTTTCAGGGTCTATATAAGGAATGTAACATCACCCTAAAGCACCAATCCTTCACCAGAACCCTCTAACAGAGGCCAGCCCATCCTGCCCTGAGCACACCACACGCTCTCCACACCGTCGTTCGCCCTAGAGCTCTGCGTTAACAGCTATTTTTCGTTTACAACGAGCTTCCACTGCCCTCCAGCCTTCCTGCCGAGGAACTGCTGCAGAGACAAGGTCTGAGCAGACAAAGCTTTTGCACCTATTTTTGGCTTAGACAAGCTCTGTATTTCTTTTAATGCTTTTGGATGCCTATGAAATGTCACTAGAGTCAGAAATAAGCACCATCCTGTATCAGAATACTGAATGCTGATCATGAAAAGCAAAGCAAACCGACCCAAATGTAACAGTTTACTACACTCTTCCTAGTTTCAATGAAATAGATTTTGCCCTTTTTACTCCTCTTACCCGATCCCCTTACATTTCTTTAACAAGCAGTGAGTAAGCTAACTTCTCAGTTTGTGCTGACAGTGTGTAAGCCCTTTTATACACCCGTGCAGTGTGTCATCTTGCCCGGCTTTAGGTCTTTCAACGCACGCAAGTCAACGTGCCTGGGCACAGGGGAGCCTTAAAAAGACATTTACTGTAACTAAGGTAGGGCACATCAGGGCCTTATTTGCACTGAATAAGAAACATGAATGTAGGACAGAATATGCAATTGTTTCCAAAAGCAAAGGCGTGTCTACAGGCAGCTGACATACTTCAAGGTGACAAGCAGATTACTGATATCTGCAGTAGTATGTTAGACTAATATTCAAAGGGAAGGAAATTACAGCAATTGAGATTCAGGGTGAAAAACTTAATAGCGGGAAAAATACAGTCAAGTGTCAGGGATCATCCTGTAATTCATCAGTGTGATAACTATCATAATCTAGCTTCTGTCAGGAGGTGCTGGAACAACAACTGGAACATTCTTACAGATCAGGTTCCCACAGAATAAGAACGTCCCCAACACCATCTCCTGCAGCCCTGAAAGCCAGCAGGACCTGCCACAGATGGCAGACACAGAGGTGATCTTTTACAGGCAATATAGGTTTGATGTGGCCCTGGGCCACACTCTAGGGACCCTTTCTGTACCGCGTGGCTCACAAACGAGCATGTCTTCCATTTGTCAGTGCTGAGAGGGGCTTCAGACCATGTCTGATGCCTCCCTTGAAAAATCAGATACAGATCTGCTGAATACTTACGTGAACTAAAACTAGATGTAAATTGTCATACTATTATGAACTGGCCAAAAATAAGTGGAACAAAGTAATAATCATGGAGACCCTCAAGATTTCAGTCAAATAAACAGGTCTCTCAGACACTTCACAGAGGATTTCCTTATCCTTTTCACTGCCAGATTCTGAATCCAAAACTGTGAGTTATCTTAACTTGAATATGTCTTCGATGACGACAGAGCCAGGGCAGATACAAGGATTTGCAGAGTAGCTACAGAAATCCTCATGAAGGCACCACTCAGCAGTGGCAGGCAACCTAACAGGCACCTCTTTCTACCATCACTAAAACACCAGCATATATTACAAGATAACCCATCTTCTACACATTATTAGCTTCTCAGAGTGAAAGATACTCCAGTTTATCACCACTCACTGTCTGACATAATACTGTTTTCCCTTACGCTATTCCCTCAAGCAGAAAAAAAAAAAATTAAGTAGTGTGCACATCCTTTATTTTATCATCTACATGAATGCACTGTGCACCATATTTCCAATAACCTTTTTATGCAGCACCATACAACACAAATGTATCATCGCCCCCTATGAACATTGTATCTGCTCATTAAATACAGTTACTTACAGGAATGTTGATGAAAACAGTATCAAACTCTGATGCTGACAGAAACCTTTTCAGTGGCACCATAAAAAACTGCAAGGAAAACAAAATGTATATATACACAGACTATGTCATTATATTTTCCAGACTGTTACACAAATATTTAAGTTACAATTCTATAAGTAGTATCTTACTTTTTCTATTGATTCCAGAGTTTCAGTGTATTTCTCTTCAGTTTGCTTTATTTCAGCAAGGCAACAGCTTCTGATGTCATTTTCAGTATGTTTCTGCAATTACAATGGAGTCAAGTTAAAGTCATTAACAGGCACCTAATGGATAACAAATGTATTTGTTTATTTAGAATTAAGCAATTAGGATAACTGCTTCCTGAAATTCTCCGAGCACTGCAGCCTCCAATGATGACAGCAGTAACCAAGAATATTTTCATGTTCCACTCGCTGATGACTTGGAGTTGTACAAAAATTCAGCATCAAAGCAATATTATGAAAAGTTAATGTTCAGACATAAAATGCTCAACTCTCTGCATGTGCTTCAGAAACTGAAATACAACGTCACATTTAATTTACATCCCCACTCTGAAATCCTATTTAAAATACTCAGCAGTTAATAATTCCATTAAACTTAATGGGTCTAAATCACATAAGTAACTTGGCATTGCTGTAAATATTGGGTTCAGTCTAATCCTTGCACTTATTTACAGTTTTCCCCTTTCATTTCTCAAGGGAAGCTTTTTCTTCAGGTACACTACGAGTATATCCTCCACCCAGCTCTGCTCTTGCATATGAATGCACGTGTCTTCCATGAGAAACTAGGATTTTTCCATGTACACCACCACACTCACACGAAATTGAAGTCATTATCAGTACAGGACTCTCAAAATCGTTTTCAAGGCCTCGTACTGAAGATCAGATTTTTCAGCCTTACAGCTTGAATCGCTTGTAAATCTGATTTCAAATAAAGAGTAAATAGCTGGAAGAAGGTCTGGAAGCATTCGTGTCAATGTGCTGGTGCATTTCTTCCCCTCTTAACCCCTGGACAGCTTTGTGGCCTTAGAGATTCCCGTCAAACCTCAGCCATGGTGCAGGGAGGTTGGTGGGTAACCTAAGCACCCCTTAACATACCAAAGCACTCTTGCACTGTCAAGGTGGGGAATGGCTGAACTCGGGGTCAGTTGCCTGGTTACGGTGGGGGATGAGAGTGAAATAATTCATGCCCTGCCAGCCCTGAACCTTATCGCAGCCTGGGTAGATGGGTACCAGCTGGGAATGCCAATGACCACCTGCCCCAGTTAAGGCCAGGGTGTACACTTATTTATGCCTAAAGTCAATTATCTCCCAGCCCTAGAAATAGGGTTCCAAGGATGACCCTTCGAGCTCTCCGCAGCGGGCGCCGCCCAGCATCTCCCTCGCAGCGGGGTGCCTCTCGGAGTTCACAAACTCTCCAGTGTGTGAAATCGGAAAATGGTCGACACAACCTGGGCTGAAAAACCTCCTTGAGGCTCAAGTCTTCACCCGTTGAGAGGTGCACTGACATCCTATGGGAATACTTTCACCAAACTCCAGGGGGAATTTTAACAGGTACCTCCAAACAAATATACATGTATCTACCTCTCTATCTGTCTGTGTAAGTGTGTGTGTGCAGCTTTCTGTCGATAACTTTGTCTTCAATTACGTTACTGCACTGATTTATTGAGAGCTAGGTCCTGCTGGGGAATTGTGTAACCTAAATGTGTGACATATCTGAACAGTGTTAAGGAACTTGGAATTATTGCTGCCCCACACTGTTGCTGTCCCAGAGTTTCACACCAAGCACAAAACTCCACACACTCTGATCCTTTCCCTAATTCCTTAGGCATAAACCATTGACCAGGTCTGGGACTAGGGATGGATTCAGCTGCACCTGAACTTCTATTTGAGGAATTTAGAAAGCAAGGGGGTCCACTCTGAACACTGTGACCAAACGGGTGGAATTTCCTTGCCCCTTTTCCCCAGTCCATATCACAACAATCCAATCCTGCCTTGATTTCCATGACTCTGAAAATTTTTAATTTGTATACAAACTATTTTAATCCACTGCTAATTTGATTTTGCCTTTGTATGCTTTTCCATGTCAAATAAATAGTAGAGGGGACCTTGCCATCAAATTCTGTTAAGTCACGCTTCTCACAAATTCATATTAAAACTAACAGCTTTTCCCCTAATATCTGTGACGCTGATCTTTTAGGCTGCTTAAACCACTCAGCATAGTCCCCCTTTTGTGACAGTCAAGCAAGACTGAAAACATCTGGAAATGGATAGGTCAGCTTGGAGACCTGACCTGATAACTAGGCAGGCTCTTACATTTGGGTTTATTTTACTGTTTTCACATACCTCCTTTACCTTTCACTCTGTCCCCACGTGACTCTACAAGCAGCTCCTGCAACAGAACACTGCTTCTCGCTCCCTTCTACCAAGGGCTGCACTGTCCCAGGAATTACTCTTTAAAACCCAGTTGGAGCAGTTATTAATTTTCCTACAACCAACAATAAAGTGCTGTCCTTATCAGCTGCAGACAGAAGTAAGCATTTTGCAGAAACAGTCTGTCATTATCAGTGAAAACATACTTTGTGAGCGTCATCTAACCATCACCCTCATCAAAATCTATGTTCTTCCCAAATCCTTTGGCAGAGGGAAGTGGGCACTGTCACAGTTAACCATAGTTAATCAATCTCAATAAAGTATTAGAATTTGACATTTTTCAGGCAATCAGTTACTTTTCACCTTTACCTTTGTAGGCTCAATACTGATCAATCAAGCTGCTTGCAGTATTTGCACCAAGACAGAAGTTGTTACACCCAAGAGGAGTTTATATCCCCCAACGTGGGGGTTTGTTTTACGCCAACTCTCATAGCAGCAATGCAAACACAATCCTGGGATTCCACTTAAAACCACTCACTTGAGTTCTGTGCTCCCCTAATCCAAACACATCATCCACTTTAGACAGAAATTAACAGACCAATTTTTAATCTGTATCGCAAAGTTCTAGAATTTGAGTGCAATAAAAGGAGAAAGGAAATAAGAAATCCTGTGCCAATAGCAGTACAAGTGAGAAAAATTGCCTCTGAAGGTCAGCTACTGCTAAAGAAAACTTAACAGAACCGTTTATTCCGCAAGGTAAGGACTATAAATGAAGGATGGCTGCTACTGCAGATGCTGAAAAGTACTGCGTTCTTTTAAAAAAAAAAAAAAAAAATCTACTTGCAGCTTGTCCTGTGCTAGCGTTTTCATATGCAAGGAATTCTCACATAGGATTCGAGTGGAAGAACTGCTCAAAACCGTGATGTTAGCAAGCAGCATATTTACAAACCTGAGAGGAAATTATCACAAACCAGAAATAATTACTGCATTCAACAAAGCTGTCACAGCAAAACAATTGTCATGTCCCCACTCACTGCGTGTGGTGGAAAAGAAATATTTTGCTGTACTATGTTTTCGATTTTTCATTTATTTTCTATAAGAAACAAATACAAGTCTGTTCAATCTGAGGTATCTCAGCTAAGATGCAACTAAAATTAGACTGTGAGCATTCCGATGGCTATATTAATCATTTGCTAGAAACACGGATGTGCAAGAGCGACATTTGCAATGGGAAAGAGAGAATCAAATAAAGTTTACACGCTACCAACTGCCAGCGATTACCAACTGTTACGGCTGACTAAAAGAAAAAGCCACCCACACTCATTATGTGAAACCCAAAACTTAACACACTGACAATTGCAGCATAAAATAAAAACTCAAAACAAGATCACAGCAAAGACTGCCTACAACTCAAACACTTCCGTAAAACATCCTGCCTGAAAGTGAGTGTGACTCCACTAGGTATAAACCAGTGTTTTTTCAACTCGGTTTTTTACTAGGCTTTCACAGACTAGCCTAAACCTTAGAAGGTAAACCAAATTAACTAAAATGTGAAAAACGAACATAACTTTCTGCTTATCTCATCCCTTGACTCACACACATTACCTGCGGGACTTTGTAGTAACATAATACCAGGCTTAAAACCAATGTTATACTCAAAACGAGAGAGATTAAATCAAGGCAGTTATCTTCCCAAAGACAAGGTACTGGTAACTTTGGGGAATCGCCATAAAAGCTGAGCACACAAATCATATCAGCCATCTCCTATACTTGTACTGAAAAGACACACATGGTTAAAAAAAATTAAAGATCTTGAGGATTTCTCACTTCTGCACTTATTACTCAAGAACCAGATGGAAAAGCAGAGGCACACTTCCAAGTTAACACAACAGGAAGCATAACATCGCTTCATGGCAATAGAGAGGAAGAACAGAACTGTCTAACAAACATCCTGTTAGCCAGACTAACATTTTCCAGACCAGAAAGTCCACCTCCGAGGAAGGGCAGACAAGTACACTAGGGTTTCTCCCGATTAGCAAGTAAATTTTATTGCCTAAGTTTAAATTTTTTCAAGACAGTTGTCAAAACTCACCATGGTACCTTTATTTGACAAAGTAAGAAAGCTACGTATGTCCCATTCTCAGTAAGACCAACCTAATGATCAGCAACAACTACATGAATTTCATTTGTATAAAACAATTATCAGCTGTCCTTGCTGTTGTCCAAATTACGGCTGAAACAACAGCATTCCACAATATTATAATGTGATTTTGGAAATAGGACCCCTTGGAGTAAGCAGTTAATTTAATTGCTCTTAAAATAGCTGGAAATTCATACTACTCATAACTGGGCAACTTAAGTAATTACTGTATTTCATTTCAAAATTACCATAACATTCAAGACTTGCAGGCTGGTTTGGCAAAGGATTACACAGGAGATAATGCACCTCACGTGACAGCTCAGCATGCGACCGAGCATGAGTGAAGCTGCAGTGAAACTACCTATAAAGAGCTATTTTCACGAATAAACTTTCAAAATGAGCTAGGAATTGGAAAACATACAGGTTGCTGTGCTGCTTCATCTTTCATGAGGTCTTCATAAACCTCCCCACCTTCATCTTCGCCATAGACACAATCATACAACTCCTCATCTTCATCAACACCAGTTTCACTGGAAGGGAAAGACAACACCAAAAAGCTGTACAACACAAATGACCACCAGCCCTGCACGAGACCGCTCCTCGAAGGAAAAGTCATACCGTAAGCAAACAGATTAATTAATAGAACTATCTAACGAAAAGAACTCATTAAGGGAAATTAATTTTCTTTTCTCAAGGCATTTAAAATAGGATTGTACACAAATGAACTCGGTACTGAAGACTGCATGAATTTAGAACCACAGGAGAAGTAAGCCAGGCATCGCAAGTCATTTGTCAGGACAGTTGTGTCACGAGAGACCGTCCGGCTGCCCTGTTCTCTCCTTCCCCACCACATCCAGGCAGCGGAGCTACCTCTCCTTACCGCCTGGCACCCCAGTGCAGTGGGTTGTGAGGCACTGGTACAGCTCTCCTCCCCACCTAAAGAAAGGATTATCTGGAGTCATACACACTGAAGACACCAGAGCTAGCAGCTGAGAGTCTGTAGCTCCACATTAATTTGGGTTTTTTTAATGAAAGACCATCTCCCAGTACAGCATTTGTCTGCCTATTTAGAACTGACAGGAATATTATTTTCAAAGGCAGCTAATGCCACTTCTAAGAGAGGACATCCATCTAGCCCACGCGGCTCTCCAAGGAGTCTGCAACTCCTACCTTCCGCACACTCAGCTACAGGGAGTGAGAGGCATTCCCAGTCAAACTACGCGTTCTGCAACACGATGCAGATAACAGCACACAACTGAACGCCAATACCCTGCGTTTAGCCAAATATTTACAACGTACTCTATTAAATCTGGAAGACCTTTGTAGATATCTTCATCGTCAACACTTTCTTCTGTAGGGAAGGGCCTATAGAAAGAAAAACAGCATCAATTCTAGACAGCACTAGACTAGTCACACAGTGGGGTTTTGTTTGACTTCTGGAAATTTCACACAGATTACTGTACATTAATGTGTTTGTACAGCCCCTCTTTCTCCGATGAACAGTATATGTGTATTCAGGCGTCTGTAAATAAATTGATACTTAACGTAATAACCCTACCGGATGGGGTTGTTATGAAACACCACTAACACACACCACTGTCAGTTGTTCAACTCAGAATATTAACTACCCTTTTCAGCACAGGACATGGATTACAGGACTGGCTGGGGAATTCAGTCTATGTTTTAAACATCATCAATTCATATGTAAGACCACTGAATCAAACCTTCCAACACGATGGAGAAAACCAAATCACCTTCTCTCTCAGCCCACAATAATTTGGTTGGTTTCCTTTTGGAAATGACAATCTCACAAACCTGGCAGTTTTGCTGATTTTTAGAATGGAGAAAGAAGAGAAAACCTATTCATCTAGACACAGGTCAGCGTGGCATCAGCCTGACTTACAATCTACATGCTGTGATTACTGCACAGATTCTGCAAAACTCATTGCTCACCCTGTGTTTCAGCACAAGTTTCTCCCCTTGTTCCCTCCATGTCTGCCTATGCTGCTTCTAACAACTCTTCCAAGGGGCATCATGCATCCAAAGGGCATCAAGAGGCATACTACCCCCGTTTGCTCCGGCAGTAACATACCTTATTCCTGTGCCTAACGCAATCGGAGTGCGAGAAAGTTTTGAAAGTGTTTCGATCACCTGGAGAAAAAGGAAAAAGAAACCCTGATTAGTTGTAGAACCGAGGCAATAAAACAATTTCTTCTCTATTGTTTAATTATCAGCAACATCATTTCACACTGAATTATATGAACAGACACAGAATCTGGTTGTGCCAAATACTGAGGTCACTGAGCTTGCACAGAATTCTCCTGAGAGGGTCTTCAGTGGTTTCGTACCAGCGGGATGTGATGGAGACACGAGCAGAAAAGGGAAAGCTCTTATTTATAGGTTTTGGCACAAATAAAAGCCAATTTAAATGGATTTAACACCAGGTCATACGTGTCACAAACTGAACATTCAATCTGCAGTTGGACCTGGACGCAACTGTAACCAAAGTTTATCCTACAGACTGCTCCGAAGATGTTTCTATTGTAGCCTCATAAAGACAATTGGAGGTATGTCTTTGAGCTTTCCCAAAGGCTGGCCAGGAGAGGGAGCCAAAGGCCAAATCAGCAGAATCCCACCTTTCGGGACTGCCTTGTGAAGCGAAAGTATTCCTAGCCAAACGGAAAAAAAGCTGCTCATTTGAGCTCCTAAGCTTTGATTAGTTTTAGGAGATAACAGCAGTCTGGAGGATCTCATTCTAAGAAAATACCTCCTCTAAGTGCTCACGGTTCAACATCAGAGAACGAGCACGTTAGAGAGTAGAACACACGTACATATGGTCACAGATGGAGCTCTCCTGCTATCAGCTGTAATAATACACAACCAACTCTGACTACCACCTCCTCTGACACAAATATTCCCTCTTATTTTGAGCACTCTCAGATTGGCAAGTCTTATTTGCTACAGAGAAAGAGAGCCAAGACTACGCCGTCTGAATTTCTGTACTTCAATGACAAAGATCCCTTGAACTTTCCCAGAAGTTTCGGGTTTGCTCTCTGCAACTTTAAATTTCTATTAAGCTGAAGTTAAATTTCAAAGAAGGTTTTAATCAGTAGTAACAAAACTCAGCAGAGCAACTGTGTGTTTCATGGGCACTTGAGATACTCTCCACAACTAAAATGGCTTATTTTGGAGTTCTAATTACAAGACTAACCTGACCATAAAATACAGAGTGAAAAGTACATCTCCCAAAGGAGGGACAATGACAGGTTTACACACGAGAATGACAAAGTAAAAACCGTGGAGAATCATCACCAACTACAGAGCTTAAACTGAAGTTACAAAGCCTCCAAAATGACTCAGGTCCCACATGAAGATGAGCAAAATTCAGAAAGAACCAACTTATATTGTGTCTGTGAAAGGAACATTTTGGGTTCAATTAAGCTGTCGTGAAAATTAATGCCACAAAAAAAAAATCTGGTTTTGCCTTGCAGAAACATCAAAGAAAAGGACAAACAAATACACATGCTGTGAATGTGATCAAAGGGGCAGGCACATTAACTCCCCTATGAACAGAAGGACTGCAGTACAGCCCAGAGTAAGTTTTGGAAATTGGGAATAGAAGCTGACTGAATAAACCATAAAGTTAATTTAAAACTATTTCATATTAGTCAAAAGGTCAAAAAGAAAAAGACTCTTAAAATTCTGGCTGTTGCAGAGGTGTCTGTACCAGACACGAACCTGGCTCTGCACAGCCGGGAGAATCCCAGTGCAGGAGGGCAGGGACAGCTTAGCTGGAGACCAGACAAGGTGGGAGGTTAACCGACAATTCAACAGCTGGCAAAAGGATCTGTCCTGACAGATGGGGGAGTATCCACTGGCAAAATCACAGGAACATGGGTTTAATGATTATCAAAACAGAGGGGGCAAGTCCAGCGAGGTAAACATCCCTTCCCTGTTCCAGCGTGTTGCTTCCCAGCACACAGACAACCTCCTACAAACAACCCACCCACGCAAAGCCTCTTCCTTAGAGGGATTCTCCCTTATCCGCCATAATCAAACCCAGCAGAAGTATAGCTTACTCCTTACAGCTAATTACGGTTGCTTAAAGACAACAAACATCTGTAGGAAAAAAAACCGATGCATTTTAGGAAGATAACTAGCAAATGTTACTCCCAACATGTACGGCCAAATTACAGCCATCTGCGTGAACACAAACAAAAGCAGGAGCTAGAAACTGAGAGGAATATGAAAACTTCTTCAGGAACTGATGTGAAACCTTCATTTAAAGAAGAGGGGGAAAAACTTAAAAGAACAAACCCTGCACGCTGAGGGAGCTAGAAGCATGCTTATGAGAACCCGCACACAGCAAAGGAGACAAAGGAACTGTATGAATAGAGACAACAAAACACTACGAACAATTTTCACTCCTTTTGGGACAGAGAAGGCCAGGCACTGTGAGGAGAGCAAACTAACATCCCGGGAAGCCAAAAGGCAGATGCCTACCAAAATTCTGAACACTAGATAATTAAAGTCCAGCTTAAAACAGCACTCTGTCCAGAACCAGAATGGTCTCTACGGAGGGCTCTTGTTCTGGTGGCTGGGGTCTCCCAGCAGAGAAAACGTCAGGAATACTTACACAAGTGATCGTAAGTGGAACTACCACTTCTGGTCAACATGACCCTTCAACATCACCTTTATCACAGAATCATGGAATGGTTTGGGTGGGAAGGGACCTTAAAGACCATCCAGTTCCAACCCCCCTGCCATGGGCAGGGACACCTTCCACTAGACCAGGTTGCTCCAAGCCTCATCCAGCCTGGCCTTGGACACTTCCAGGGATGGGGCATCCACAGCTTCTCTGGGCAACCTGTCCCAGTGCCTCCCCACCCTCTCCGGGAAGAGCTTCTTCCTGATATCCAATCTAATTTGTGTACATGTATTTGCTCCAACATGAAGCGGGGCAAAGAAAGATTCTCCAGCCACATCAACTTTCAGTTCTTTGGTTCTGAGCCACCGTGAGAACTCTTAGTTCCCAGGTTTTTAGGTCTATGGAGAAGGACGCAGTTACTTATGGGCTGAGTTGTCAGAAAACAGTTTCAACAGATGTTGATCAAAACAATCAAACTAAACCCAGCAAATGGTCTGATTCCCAACAAGCTGGCCAAGACAGATTCCAGAGTTTTTCTGAACAGGGTAGTTCAAAGCCCTGTACAGCTGACAAGAGAGAAGCTATAATATAGCGCAGTTAATGCCAAAATTACAGTCTACTGTACACATCAAAGTCCATAACTTTCAATTTAATGCTTTTCATGGGCTTTTTTTGTCTTGCTCTTTTCCTTTCAGTGGAACTTTAATACTTTTTACCCATTTAACCTTAAACGACCGCCTAGTTCCCTTCCCCAGCAAGGACTCGGACAGAAGGTTCTGTACCTTGGAACGAGGCTAAACTGGATCTTGGCTTAAGTGCAAGAGCAGCACTCCTTGCTTGTCCAAAGTCCAGAACAACAGGGCTCCCACGGCTGGCAATGCTCTGCAACAGCCAAAGGCAAAGGGGGCTGCAGGGCTTTGCACACACGCTGTTACCAGGGACAGGCAGTGAAAACAAGGTACCAAGATTCAGATTTGAGTTCTGGCTAGCTATGACACATGAAAACATCAAACTTTTACTCCAAACTGTCCTGCAACAACTACTTCCCTTCACACTAGAAAGCTCAGGGCCTCTATGACTCTCCTGCAGCGATCCTGAAATTGGGAGATGTTTGCAAGAGACTTTCAGGCACAAAAGGGAAGCCCCACCTGCACCCGCCACAACAGAGCCCTTGGCGCTGATTAACGCTGTCAGACAGAGGCCAAGGAACTCTTTAGAAGTCACATCAAAGCCACAGTCGCTTGAAGACGTGAACATCCGAGTTTGTTTTTCAGCACCTAGCCCGTTCATGCAAAACACGCCACGCAATTCAAATGCCGGCCCCGCAAGCGGAAGCGCACCTCAGCCCACACCCCGGCTCTGCTCCCATCACGGCTCAGTCAGCTGCAAGGGCAACGCTCGCGCTACACATCAACTTCTTACATCATGAATTACTCCAAGAGCACGGGTTTTTTGGCTCGGTATTTATTACAGTTTCACTTGACTTACTGGGGTAGGTCAGACTCGTGAGTTTACACAAGCACTTTCACATCCCTCGCCGAAACCTTACGTTGTTCATACCCTGCAGCCCTACTCGAGTGAATCCCATCGGCTCTTCCCACACACACTTGCAGGATCAGTACACTAGAGCAGCTCTTTCCCTTCCTCCCATAGCAGTGGTGTGTCTGAGCTTAAAATGCGACTTACGTGTAAGCATTTTGGTGGGAGTCACTTTGTAATCTTGTTTCTTAAAAAAGAACTTACAAATCATGCGGTTCAAAACCAAAGTACATTTTAAAAGTACGTTTCCACGAGCAGAAGAAACCAAAGTGATTTTGCAGGTTGCTGTGTCTCCAAACAGGCACCGTTTCCTTGCTACTGACAGCTGCTGTCAGGACCGGGCCCGTATTTGTAATTCTGATGTTCACCTCAACTGAAAACATCAAGTGATCAACCAATGTTGATGGCGACGTGTTCATTGTTTATGCCAATAAACCCTCGAGAGACTCACTTGTGGGTTAGACCTTCAAAGCAGTTGTTTCCATCTGTGCACTTAAATCAGCATGTGTTTTTCTAAGACACAGTAATCGTCACCAAGAATCCACAACCATATTACGTATCAAGTCTTTTTTTGAAATCCGGGCATCTAGCTTCATATTTAAGTGTGGCATTTTGTAGAAAACTTGGCTTTACTCCCTCCCTTGAAGTGAATTTACTTTGCAGATACATAGAAATAGATTACCATAACATAAAGCACTTACTTGCCAACAAAAAACATTGCCGATACCAACCTATTTTTTGACATGCTACTTTTTGATATATGCACATGGGTTTCTTCCCAAACAGGTCTTAGTTTACTTCATTAAATTTTGGGGAACCCAAAAAGAAAAAAAACCACAACCTTCACTTATAAAGGAAAATTAATCCTCCGGAGAGTTGTAAACTCCTTGGCTACAGCCTGTCTTCACTCCAGTCTGTGGGTCAGCACAGTGATCTCAAGCACTCTCACATTCAAGAAAATGCTAAATCCCTGATTACATGTCTAACACGACCCCCTTACCAACTGACTTTGAAACAGTTCTGTCTGGTTGGCTGACTTTCAGTTATATCAAAGTATGGCAGCATAAAGAGTACGTAAAATATAGTTGTAACCACTCTCAAGTCAAGGTTTGCACATGAAGAGAGCCTGATGGCTGCATAAGACTGGTTTAGGTCCCACCAACCCACAGGAAACTACAGAACTGCTGTTTGCCTTCTCAGAGAAGCAAACATACCTGTATGCTGTTATTCACAAAGAAGGGTGGTTTTCTGTCCATGCATCTCGGCATCCTTCACTTTTGCGTGCAGTATCAGTATAACTAACCATTGTCATTTCAAGAATCAATTCCCTGAACAGCCTGTCTCAAGGATACTCAAAGTTCCATTGGCAAACAAAGCCTCTGCTCTTTTAATAGAGGGTATGTTATACAACAGAAATAATACACTCCACTCTACATGGGCTTCCAACTGGTCTCCAGGTAAAGCTTAAGAGCAAGACTACCATGGTTTCACCTACTACAGACTGCTTATCAAGGCTACATGACCTTTCCTGTGTTTTTTCCTCACCTTACAGCCTGAAAACTTTAATTGAAAGAGGAGCATATTAGTTTTGATATGACAAACCAAGGGTTTAATTTAGTAGGAGAAATGGACCCTAGAATCTTTCAGAGACTCATGAGTATTGAAGGGTAGGGAGTCTTGAGATAAGGTACGTGCACCTATTAACTATCTGGATATATACATACACTGCCCAGAGCTGTGGGCAGATTATGAGAAACAAAAAGCTAATGCAAGTAGAAATCCAATGTTCCTGGAGAAAACAAAGACACACACACCCTATGTCATTACAGTAAGGCTCTTATGAGGCCATTCCCAAGTGTCTCACAACCAGGATACTTCAAAGCCAGAACTGCTCCTCATGCCCACATGCTGAGTGAGTTCCCATTAAGCTGTTTTCACTCATAAATCAGATGGGAGAGGAGAAAAAGAGAAAAGAGAAAACATCTCTGTTACTCAGAAACAAGATAAAATTGCTATACATAAATATATTCTGAAGTGACTCATATTAAGAAAGGTTTATCATTTGCTACTCTGCAGTTTACCAGCCCCCAAACAACCCTGGATCAATACTTCCTTTGGCACAGAAGGGCGGGAGAGAAATGTATCTTCATATTTGGCCATAATCCACCATTACCTTTTAAACCAGAAAACTTCTAGGAACTGCTACATTTGCATCTGCATTTAACTTGGCTGCCAGATGTGAACAAGGACATGTAGGCAGACACCCCAGGGTGCTTACACAGCTGCTGACCTGATGAGCGTATCATTCCAAGTAAAGGGTGTTCCTAAATTCAACTGAACGTTTTCTCTCCATCTGCTCTGTTCTGCTGCCGTGTCAGTCCTCTGTGTTGGTTCAGGTTAGTTTTAATCAAACTACAAACCTCTAGAGAAGAAGAATGGATATGGGCTCTTCCAACAAAGAAGTGATTTCCAACTTATTAAAAAGAAAGAAAAAAAAAGATGGCCTAAAAGCAAAACCTTCTTTTCAAATAATGGCATCTCAAACAGGCCCTTAAAAACAAACAGTAAATTTCAAGCACCAGCTATGCAAAATGCCTCTACCAAATACTACGGCATACGCCCAAGTGTCAAAGGCATACAGGCATAAACACATGAGAGAATTTACAGCCCTGGCACCTACACCAACACTGTCTTTGGAAGACGACAGCCTGCAGGCCAGCAGCAGGTAGAAATGGAATCGCCAGGGTTTGGTCACACAAAGCCTCACGTATAGCCGAATACTGACCTTCATCTCACTCAAGTAACGAAATCCAAGTTCTGGGTGGAAAGCTCCGCTAGCTGCAGTTCAAAGGGAAGTCATACATTGACTTTCCACAGGGTCCTCGCCAGCTGCGGGATGCTGCCCGCTTCCTTGCTGACACCACCTTCAGTCACCACAGTTCTGGCATCTCGTCCACGTCCATTCCTCCAATTCCACTGCACATCCTCAGGAAACACCCCTGAGACGACTCCATCCTTCTTCCCCATCAAGGCTTAGCAGCAGTAAGGAAAAGAGCCCAACTGTCGCAGGGAACCACAGCGGAGAAACACGCAACCCTGAGCCAAGTTTTTTTTGTGACTGACAGGAGCATGCCAGCATCTCTGACAAACAGCCCAAAACCAGGTGCCAAAGGCTTCTATCCGGAGGGAGCGAGGTTAACGTGACTGCTGTAAGAGTGCGTGACTGCCAAGCCCAGCATTTCCTCCCAAGGCAGCGCCCAGCTCCCAGCTGCGAGAGGAGACCTCGGAGGGGGAAGCCTGGCTGGCTCTGGGCTCCCTCCTGAGCAGGGGACACCATACCTGCATTGTCTAGGGAGGTCTCAGCTTGGATCCATCTTCTCCATGGATAAAGCGGCAGGCAAGTCTGCCTCCAGACTTAACAAAAAAAGAAATATCCAAGACTAAAAACCTGCTGGGTGTTGCCTCTATCTGTCTGTAGATAAGCTGACTGCAGAGATGCAAAGTGGTGGGACTTCAAAAGCCCTGGGGAACCAACCACTATGAAAGATGCAACATGTTCTCCAAAGCCTTGTAGGAAGGAAAGGTGAGGCTGGGAGGAGGGCAGCTTGGCACCAGGAAAGCCAACAGAACCAGAGAGAACATCATTCAAAAATCCTGTGTGGAAGAAATAAGACAACAGATGACCTGACATCCAAGAGGACAGGTTAAGGCTGGGCGTATTTTCCCCTTTTAGTAAAAATAAAACATGACATGAAGTTAGAAATACCCAAAACTGAAGAATCTGTTGTCTTCTTTTCACATCTCTAATACACACCAAACAACACTTGAGGTCACCATACATTTGCAGGACATGTAAAGCATCTACAGCATTTTTCTCTAGGACAGTAGTTAAAATAAAAGCACATATGTTGTCCCCAGCGAGAGCAAAGGGCAGGCTGTACCCCTCTCTCAAACCCCTCCCCCACTCCTTTTGCACACTGAACATCTTCATCCCTTTTACAGGGAGAGATACCCGTGATCGCACAAGCTCCTGAACTGGAACGGTGGGGCTGGGAGATGTAACTACCCGGCACTGCACACGCAGCTCCTGAACATCACTTAGCACAAAAAGAGAGAGAAGCCAAGCTGCACACTCTCCAGGAATCTGTAAAACACAACGCCACGCTGCTAGAGCTGTAACGAGCAAGTCTGTAACAGTCAGCATCCAATTACGGACACAAACATATGCACACATTCAACAACAGCTGTGCTTAAAATCCCCCTTTTTTTTTTTCCCCTCCTTCCTCCTTTCTCCCCCAACCCTCAGGTGGGTGAGGAGGCTACAATTGCTCATGCCAAAGCACACGAGCCTCCCTGGACAGCTCTGCTCTTGGATGGAACTGGGAAAGGCCAAACCGCGCGGCAGCACGGGGAACCTCGCGGCGCACCGCCAAAGCGGGCACAGAAGGGACTTCAGCAACCGTCCTGCCTGCAGCTGGCAGGTTTGGGGCTGTGAATGCTCCCAGCCCTCACCATGCCTTCCGGGGGGTCAGAGCTGGCTTTGGCTTGTGGTGGGTGTTTTTTTTCAGGGGGGTTTGGGGATTTGGTTTGGGGTTTTTTGTTTGTTTTGAAGGTGTTGCTTGGAGAATGGCAGCCTTACTTCAAGCCCTGCTGTGATATGAAGAGCACTTGAACACTGCAGCTAAGAGCATCCAAGCAGACACCTTCCAGCATATGATCCTTGTAAAAAGAGACAGAATAGAATAGGATTTTGCCCTTCCTGGTGCATTTATTATACCTCACGTTTTGCACAGAGGGCAAAGGAATATAACAGCACATGCCTAGGACAGTACTGCAGAGCCAAGCTGCTCTTAAACCCTTCCAGTTCCCTTCAGAATCAACTTTACAAGGATAACCTGTACGTACGAACAGCATCTTCCACCCTGTATTCAGCTTTGATCCAGTGCTCATTTCCAGTGCCTCATAAACACGCTTTTATTGATGATACCACAATTTATTATTTTTACCATGTTTCATGAGCCATAACACTCAACAGTTATGGACAAAACAACCTTTTTCCTGCTTTTTAAACAGCACATTTCAATATATAATCTTTTTTTTTCCTTTTAAAAGGAAAAAAATCCATTTTAAAATCCTTAATGACCTAACAATGAGACTCTCAAAGGTGCTCAGGACTTTGAACAGATTATTTTTTTATAGGAATGGACACAAATCAATGCTGTGTGTTTTTCAAAGTTACATTTCTTTTGCCACTGTCCTTTAACAGGCTTCTAAAGACTATTTTTAGAGGTTTGAAAAGGACAAGCAAATTCTCCAAACTGCAACCACCAGATTGTACACCGCATATAGATTCTGGGTGTTCTTGACCTTGGATGTTTATAATTAGCACACAAACATTTTAGAAAGAAATGAGTGCTTTCGCATTCACTATTGATTGCGCCTCAAATATTAAGCGACAGCTTAATTGACATGTGGTTTCTTCACTCCCACTCTATTATTTCAGTTTAATATTTACAATGATTCCTTGAGAACTGTGATGTTAGCAGGAAAGTTATTGGGAGGAGACTGCACAACGGAGCATTTCTTCCTCTCTTCAGCTAAAAGCAGAGGAAGATCTTCCTCTTCCTGTCCTGTCTGAACCAGTCACTGCTAAACTTCTCCCTTGTCTGAGTTCAAGTGCATCACTGACTCTAAACTCACCGAGCGTGGCTTTGCTGAATGGTACCAAGTCACACCTGGACCACGAACTGAATTTACAGGAGTACGCTATCACTGAAGATAAAGACATTTATTAGGGATAAACACACACTGTACGTCCCCTCATTCTCCACAAGAAAAACAATTTGTCCTGCCACTGCCGGCAGTACAGAGGGAAGCGAGCTGTTCTCTTTGATGCAATTACCCTCCAGCGCCCTCGCAGTGGCTTACAAAAGCCCAAGGCTATCTCCAAGCCTCAGGCTCTAGAGATCTCTCTTGTGTACCAGAAGAGACAAGGGATTGAGTCAGCCCATAGGAAACACAAGGCACTTACCTTCAACACTACAAAAACATACACAGTACAGGATAGCTTAACTCATTTGACTGTCTTCTGCTCTTATTCTAATAATCACCACTGTTGGTACAGGATTTTAAAAAATGATACTTGAAGACATCCTGCATACTCTCAACTACCATTACAGAACCCAGGTAAGAGCAGTGGTTTGTTGGTCTCCCTAATAGTCTGTTCCTTTAGATAAAATTGTAACTACACTTAGTGCAGTCAAGGAAAATACCAAGTGAGATTTATGTTCTCATTATGTTTGTCCCTAATTCTCTCTGAGCTGGATACTTAAACTGAAAATTACAAAATGAATGGGAGAAACCAACTTGCTAATTTTGTTTGCTACTGCTTCATTATTCTCTTGCTTTGTTCCCTTGAACATGCAGCAGCTTGCAGGTTCCATTATCTAGGTGTACATCTTTCCCCTCAGAGAGAGTGCTGCACTTCCAAAATGCCAGTACTGAACTGCACGACCCAGGGGGATTCCCCTCTTCTTTTTTTAATGCTTGTAATATATTTGTACTTAATGATGACAGCCTACAAAACACAACTTCTGGGCTAGTGAGTGTCTGCCTGACATCATATCCTCCTTTGCACTGACACTGATGCTGTCCTTATTGCTGCCTGTGACAAAACTCAGCCAGCCAGACCTCAGAGAGCTTCCCATCTAGGAGATGAGTCAGAAAAAAAGACACAAACAAGACACTGAAGAGTAGTTTATTTAAAATTACTGCTTTGTTGAATTTTAATTTTTATCTAACACACACATCTATTCAGGTCAGTGGGTTTTCTTCCCAAGCCAGCCACCTATTAGCATTGTAAAACACCAACGTATCTGAACACAAGCTAAACAAATCCAAAGTACTTCAACAGGAGAGCAAGTGCAGAAGATCAAACACCCTTTGTCTCTGTACCAGGCGTAACAGCGTGCTAGGTGTTGTGCCCATATTATTAAAAAACAGCCAGAAACAGGTTTCCTGAGAACTATATATTCCTCCCATCCCAAGTCCTTCCCCCTCTCCCCAGATACAAAACAGAGGTGGCACCTAGGCACTCTGCTCTGTGACGTGATGCCATCTGCAGTTAAGGAAAACCGTATTTGCTTAGACGACTCCTGGCACGGGGGGTGTGTATGCCTGTGTTATGTGTGGATGCTCTAAGACGCTGGGGCTTTCAGGTACCCCTCTCACAAGGAGAACAAGCTTTAAGTACTATTACGAAGAATGCTTTGCTCTTTCGCTGTATCAGTATCTCAAGATGCACAGCAGCCAGCAAGTCTGATACTAATCTAGGAACACCAACACCAGACCTGAACTGCAGAGAGGATCCAATTTCTGTATAATACATCTAACGACGTTAAGTGCCTCATGTGAGACATCCTTCTCGGCTGTCCCAGGGACTAGTTCTTCGGTTTTCACTTGTCTGGAGACGTAAAGGAAGATTTTTGGGTTCTTCAAGTACGTGACAGAGATCGTAAGATATATTTTAGGTGTAGATGCTGTGATAAATAAGAGCAAGCCACAGACAGCTATGACTAGCCATTTAGTTATATTTACTATTAAGATGGCTCTTGGAACTTCACCAGCACTATTAGCATCAGAGATTTCTGTCCTCTGCCTCGTGCTCTTCATCCACTTCTCCGCTGCCGTCTGAGCTGTGCTAGCCCAACCGTTACAACGGCAGTGTCACCAAGTACCTCAGAGAACTGATACGCAGAGAGGGAGGGGCTGCTTGCTTAAAAAGTTGTAAGAGACAGCAGATGAGACTCCCTGCTTAGATTCCAGCTCAGCCACACCAGCAGGTATGCCAGCATGGCAAAGGGAGCAGAGCAAAGGAAAGGCAGTGACTTCGGACATCGCACTGCCTCTCAGAGTACGTAGGACTACCCCTCACTTTTCTCTACAGGGTTCATAGGCATTTCCAAATATTTTGTGTGGCACTGTGCTTAAAGGCATTTGTGAAAGAAGAGAACAGGACTGAACACATCTCAGGATGGTAACAGGTTATAAAACTTCATCGAAGGCCAACTTAGTCCTAATTAATTCGTGACAAAACCACCAGGAACGTGCAAGAGTTCAATGAAACTTCACATGCATTGAGTTGGGCATTCCAGGCCAACGCGGTGTGTGTCCAAAACCAAACACAACATCCCATATCCCGCTACAGGCAATCTCAGCCTGAACAGTAAACCAACAACTGCAGGCGAGCAGACACACCTAGATAACACACCGTAAAACTGTTCTCTGTCCCAGACAAGAACAAACTACCAGAGGAGGCCGTGCTTTATGAGCATCAGGCTCCCCCAGCTTTTGCAGTCAATGCACAAAGCCATTCTGGGGAGAGGAAACTGGAAAAAAAAGGGATTGCAATCAGGTTTTATCCAACATACATTAAGTTAAACCTTATGTGGTACTAATATTCTCCTATTGGTTTGTTGTAGGTATTGCAGTAGTCACTGAAACGCAATGTTTGGGGGGAAAAGAGTTAATTTCATGAGACAACTCCCCTGGGAAGGGGGTGAAGCAATTTCACTCGTTTAAATATTTCTTCAGGTCAGCAATAAAATTCAAGTTTCACTATAAGGTTGGGAGTAAATGTTCCGAACTTTTAGTCCATGTCCAGCAGCAACCTAACGAGTTACAACCCTACCTCCTCCATTCTTTATACCAACATTCAAATCCAAACCAGAGAGCAGTGAAAATGCGACCAAGTTAATGAATGCTAAACCAAGGGACTTCAGCAGCCTGAACGCCAAAATTCCAAAGAAGCCGATAAGCATGACTGCCTCAAGCTTTATCCCAACCCACCTAAATGTAATTCTTCAGATTGTGTCCCTCAATATATTTTTCCCTTTTTACTTGGCAAGTGCCAATTTTACTGCTCACAGATTTTGCCAACAGCAGAGAAACAGCAGAGAAATTCCCTTGCTGCACTCATACCAAAAATAGTCGCTTCAGGGATAAGACAGCATCCAAACCAGCAAAATAAAGCAATGCTTAACTGAGGCAGATGTGTGAAACGTCATCGTCAGACAGCAGTGACGTCAGAGGGCTTGGGGAGAGGAGTTTTGGGAAAGACGAGATGTCAAAAAGAGAAAGATGTGAGAAAGGAAGTTGATGGAGGGAGAATGGGGCAATGGAAGAAGAGGAGAAATCTCATTCTAGGAAAGTAACCTTGACAGCTTCTGAAGGGGTTTGAGATAACAAAAATGTCATCTCAAAAACTAGGAAACAAGACAAGAAAGCTGAAACCAAACCTGAAAAGCAAATGAAATATAAAATGAGAACAAAGAAAGTCCCAGTTCCCTCAACTGTAATTTGGTTCCAAAAGAGATGCTGCCTGTTTTCCACAAAAAGGAACAAGAATATCAATATAGAAACCAATCTTCTTTGTTAGCTACATTAACACTGTGAGTTTGTTGCTGCCGCTGAGGTACCTACAGCACAGAAAACAGATTGTGAGGTGTGGGATCAGCTCAGCGCCTGTTTTCAAGTTAGATTTGGTTTTAAATACTGGCGTTGCAAAACAACACAACCATTAAAACCACACTGATACAATACTTTTTGGTATCGCTTGTGCTGTACACTATGGAGGAAAGCTTTTAAGACCTGCATTACAACAAGTGGTAACTATTTTATATTAAGATGAAGGTCTGGTTCTCGGTAAACATGCAGTGTTACCTATATAACAAACAGGTCGGGCTACTGCAGTTGAAGTTTAATTTTTCAGGGAATTTTTGATTCAGGATGTACTTACGCTTCCCACTGTCCGTGGCACTGGGAAGACTGCTTCTCTCTTCAGACACCTACTACACCTTACTAACATCCAACAGAGCAGGCAAGTACAAAGGGCTCCTCACAGCACCCACTGCCTTGCGAGTTCAAGGCTCTGCTGACACCAAGGGGGGGTTTCCCTTATGGATTTCGTCTGCTAAGTGAACTGACAAGGATCAATTTAAAGCCATCATAAGGTCTGAGGCTCTGTCAGTCAGGTTCTTTTCTACCAGCCAAGCGGCTTTGACACAGCGGTACCAAGTCACAGCACTGAGAATGCTGACCTTGCCGTACACATTTTACCTACCACGATAAAACTAATTTTTTAGCTGAACTCCCCTGCATACCCCACTTGCAAACATGCAGGGAAACCCAAGTTACTTGGATGCCAAAGCTATGCAAATGATGGCTTTGACTGAGCCTGAGCAGTCGGTTTCAACGTGCACACAGACAGCAGAGCAGTATCTAATACTAGCAAGTTGGAGTAGCTTCCTCTACTAGGTGCTATCTATTAACAAGTATGTTTTCCACTACATTAGGGGATGAGTTGTTAAAATAATCACATGACTTCACCTAGAAAGCAGCTCCACTTCTACCCGAATTCACACTGTTTTCACTTGGCCAAAAGAAGACATTCTCTCAAGCTTGTGAAAACAGCCGCCACTAAACCAGCACCTGGATTCATCTCCACTTCCCATTCTTGGGAAACCATTCGGAAAATAACATTTTGGATTCTCTTGCTCAACAGAGTAAGGCATGTTTTCTGTCTCCCAAAAATATATCTAAGGAAAAAAAAAAGCTTAGGCTCTCTAACTCTCAACCACTCTCCTAAATAAGACACATCTTTTCTCTTAGCCATAACCAGTAACATCTAGACTGCATTCCCAGTTGGCTTACTTCCACATGCTCCACCTACTTCAACAGTAGGAGCTGAAGCCATCTTTTAGCACCGAACTCTGCCTGTTATAAGGTGCAGGTGCCCAAATTAAAACACAAAAACAATGCACAAGCATCTAAATCAGCTTCTAGACAAACGAGTCTATCATCATCCTAAGCACTCTATTTGCCCCCCATGAACAAGGCAGATTTAAAACCATCCTGGGCCTAAACAGTAACACACAACCTTGACACAGCCCTCCTGCCTGCCTCCAGCACCACCCAGACGCTTGCCAGTGGGCAAGACACCAGTAAGGAGAACACAGAGACCAAGACCTTTCGAGAGATTCCAAGTAAATGAAAACATTTTATGGCTTGCGAATTTTGAAATTATTTTATTGAACAATTTGTTGGTGTCAAAATTCCACATTCCTTCTTCACAGGTTTATTTCAAGTGCTTTGGGGTTTTTCTTTCAGTTTAGAGAGAGGAAATAAAAACTTTATCAGAACATCAGTGCTAAGAATTCTTTTTCCTCTCCAGAGGTTTGCTGGTGCCAGACAACACCGAAGACTGGTCTCACTGCTCTGAATCAGATGCAAGAGGAAGCAAAGAAAACCACACTTGAAAATTTCTTCTTGACCAAAATGAGCGAAGACACCCTGATAAACGTGTAGGAGGAAAAGCAGCTCAATTGCAGCATTTCCATTACAGCTATAGTTCTCATTCTGCAAGTAGTGAGTGCTTATCTGGCAGGCAGAAAAATCTGAAGATATATTTAAAATGAGCACAGGAATAACAGCCCCGGTCACCTGGCAAAATCCAAAAGGCAAAACAGAAGTGCAGAAACAAACCTGAAAAGCAGAAAAGGAAAAGGCCCAAGAAGCACTGTAGGACAGAGAACATAAACCAGACTGAGAAGCAGAGTGGTTACAGGCAAAGGATGACGGCAGAGAAGGAGACAAGGCAGGGATGAAGAGCAAACAGTAACTAACCAAAGAAAATAAGTTTAAACATTGTGTGATGAGAGCATAATTAAATGGAAGCGTTCACACAGGTTATATTCTTCAGGTGTAAGGCCAGAGCAAGGGAGAACACAGGCCAGCGCCAAAAGCCAAGCACAGAGGAAGTGAGGTGGAAGCTCTGTGGTCCAGAGCTGAGGGCAAGCAGTCAGAGCAGTCTGCTGTCTGCTCCCCCGCCACCACCTTCCTGCATCTCATCCCTCACCTCTCTTCCTTCTCACTTGAATACGGACTGATAAAATACTGTCTGTAGAACTTCAAAGCCAACTCATTTTAAGAAAAGCCCACAAAGATATAAACAGGAAGGCATGAAAACATTTTATCCCACATCTCTGAACTGGCACCACGGGGAGAAGATGTGCTGCTGGTTGGCACGACTATCGCCTTGTTGAAGTGAAGGTTGTAAGTAGCACCTTCTCCTGGTGTTTAGGAGGCTCTTCAAGGCACAGGGGGACTACTCACTTCCACGAGGGCAACAGAACATAGGGAAATACCTACAAGTCTTACCATTTGAATAGAAACGTTCGCACGCGCTCCCAACTTAACTCCGCCCCCAGTGTCAGCGTGCTTCGCACCGCTGCACCGATGGTTCATCTCGCCGATGAAACACGCAGACAGGGTTTAAAAATCAGTCTAACTGAGGCTCCTACGCATTCCAAATTTATGCCACCCATCTGTGGGTGGCAAAACTCCATCAAGAAAAGAATAAAATAAAATGTAAATGTGAATTACTCTAAAAAGTTCAAAATCAAGGTGCGTGTTACATCTAAGTTACTGGTATTTGAGGTCTTCACGCTTTGGATGATTTTATCTAATGCTTGCTAGGTACAGGAAAATTACTTTGTCTTTCCTGTGTTGTAAAGAAAATAATTCCTATTCCATTTTGTTCAATTTCATAAGGAAAATGTCTGTATTGGAATTTTTATTTAAAAATCAAACACCAGGTCTAGCATCTACTTTCCCAATCACAAACCACATGAAGTCTGTTAATAATATTAATATAAATAAAAGTATTTATCCTAATTTAAAGCAACTTTGTACTAATTCAGCCAGGAAAAACCTGCTTGTTTTATAATTAAGGTACAATCGTGTTTTAAACAAACATCTTCTGCCACAAAATATGCAACTGGGAAAAACCATCTCATATCCAGCCTCCAAGTTAGCATATACACAAGCAGACCTCACCACTTTGGAAATGGTATGAGTACTTTTTTCATGTGGTGATTTAAGAACTTTCACTAACTTCAGAGACCTAATACTTCAAGACTCATAACAAAGCTCATTTCCAACACCCAGACTGTTTCCCACAGGACACACAGACTGTGTCCATCCTCTACACAGGGTACTCGGGCTGTCTGAGCTCTCTTCTTAGCTAGCTGAAAACCTTTTTAGGGGTCTTCCCCCTCCCCAAATCAAAATACATTAAGCCTCAGTCTCAAAATAAATCTGGAACGACATCAACTCAACAATACTTAGCACACCAGAACAAGCTGGAAGAGAGGCTGCCACAGGCACAAGTGCTTAAATGTCTGAAGATGTCTGTGTATCGTCCTTCTCCAATAAACCGGTGGTGACCAAGAGAGAGGTTAAAATCGTAAGAAGTCGCTGCAGCCAAGTAAGTCTCTCCAATGCAAAAGAAAGTGATCTTAAGAGAAACATGCGCAGCTATTCCTGGCTGGCCATTTGTTTCGAACGGCTATGAAATGTCCTGCCTCACCTACCCAAGTGGGAAAAGCATTTCAAAGAAAACTTGCATTAAGAAATTGGGTCCACTCTTCACTACTTCACTGCTTCTGAAGGCAAGAACACATTGTACGGGATCATTACAACTCACGCTAACCACCACCTCTTATCGAGACTCGGACAGCGATATAATTTACACAGCAAATAGAGCCAACTGTTTGGACAGTGGCTGCCATAAGCTCGGCACTGTTTGCTCTCCTAATGCCATGTTTTACTTGGGAAATGGGTCACGTTCTGTGAGGTGCCGGGTGATGTCATCTCCGAGTTGTCTCCCCAAGCCCAGAAGCAACTCCCAAGCTATGTTCAGGTACATCAGTCACAGGGCATAGAGCTACTGCTCTCACAGAACAGTTTGGGTTCAAGGGACCTTAAAGCCCATCTAGTTCCAACCCCCCTGCCATGGGCAGGGACACCTTCCACTAGACCAGGTTGCTCCAAGCCTCATCCAGCCTGGCCTTGGACACTTCCAGGGGTGGGGCATCCACAGCTTCTCTGGGCAACCTGTCCCAGTGCCTCCCCACCCTCTCCAGGAAGAGCTTCTTCCTGATGTCCCGTCCCATCTCAATCTCCCTCTTTCAGTTGAACCCCATTACCCCTTGTCCTGTCACTCCCTGCCTCACACCCCTCAGGAAGACTACTCTCTTTGCTTCCCTCGGGGGGAGCAAGAAGCTACATAATGTACTTCTGAGTCACTGTGAAGTAACAGCATCTCTGCTTGATACTTTAAACCGCACTGAGTTTTGGACACCAGCTTACCCTGCTGAATGGGAAATCAGGGAAAACTCCCCACCCCACCAGTGACCTACATTGTTTTTTTCTCTGCTCCCCCGCCAAGGGCACAGGCAGCAAACCCTCCCTTGAGTCATTTACATATTTGGGTGAAAAGGATTATGTAGTGGGATGAGTTACTCAGCTAGGATCAATTAGCCACTGCAGGGAACACAACATGTGCTGGCACAATGTCACAGATGTATTTTTGCTCAATTCAGTTCTATTTAACAAACCAACCTTTCAGCATCTTAAAGCTGACTTTGGGGGAAATTAAGCATGTTTGAGAACTAGCCCTCAACTGCTTTTCTTCATTCATTCTGCCAAGTGTCCCTTACACATTCACAGAACAAAATGGTTTTCAGTTAAACATATATTCAGACCTACGTGCAACTCTAATTTGGGAATTTTATTAAGATGAAAATTTGCATGTAAAATATGCTCAGAATAGCACCTTCCAAAAATTCAGTTTCCTCAGCACCACACTGCACCTATGTTGCTATTTCACACCAAAGGCTGTTCACAGGCAGGTCTTGGGATGTACGCTGGCATGTTACGCTGTTCAGCTGTAACTGGGTCAAGTCTAAGAACCAATTTACTCGTAGACGTCAGCGGTAGCTCAAGTGTCATTTAATTTCACTTTCACTATTCATGTCATTGGACAATAATTTCTTCTGTAATGTTACTTTCTACTTAGCTACTGTCATTATTTACAACGGTTTTTAAACAAGTTCCCAAATTTATCAGCTAATGGTTTCATAAAATTTCACACTGAATGATTTAATTATTGAATGGCTATTTTGGAAATTAAATCCTCAGTTTTCAACCATCAATGTTTCACATTAGACTTCTCACCTATAAAGCTATGAAAATGCAACCAAATCTGTCCTGGAGAAGTTCTCCACACAAATCTCATGTCATGCTTCACAGTTAAAAACATCTAAGATCCAGCACTTCTGCTGTAACATGTTTTGACCAACAGAAAAAGCCATCTCCATAAATACACTTCGTGTTTGCCCAGAAAGATAGTTTGTTCTTCCCATCAAGACAGTCTTTATGATCTCAATCGCCTACAAACGACAGAAGCTTTTCAGATTGATAAATAACTATGTTGGAGTACACACACTCCTGACTTAAATTTCCATTACCAAACTGTTCCAACTCTCCATCCTTTCTTAAGGCGTGCAGTAGCTGTGCATATATTTACTGTCTCAGAATGAAGAGCAGCAGAACATAATTCTGCGGTAGCAAACCCCTCCCTAGCCCCATCACGAATGAGTTCAGCAAAAGCCCTCTAACACATTGGGTAAACACATCTCACTAACTCGCACCCATTTCCTTTTTATGAAACACCGATACGTCGTTTCCTGCTGCAAACCACTGACGGCAGGTCTCGCTGTCTATTGAAATTGGACAGAAGCAGTGAATGAAATTACAACCAGCCTATGGGAGCATCCCTCAGGCCGAACAAACCCTGCGTTTTTAATAAGACACAATCAGCAACTTCTGCCTTGGAAAAGACGTGGTTATTTAGGGCTTGTCGCTCGAGTACACCTCTGCTGTACGCAGAACTACCAACCGTGGGCAGGCGGTCCCCCCTTGTCTGTGCAAGGAGCGGGACTGAACAGACGGAGCAGGAAAATCACGGTCTGGTGTTCCGCCAGCATAGCAACATGGCCCCGGTCTGGCCCCAGGACATCATGCCCAGCCCATCTTCGATATATGAATAGGCTACAAGACATCTTTCAGTAAAAGAGGGTTTTAGCTACTTCAAATTATTCCAAGGAAAAGATAGCAGGAAAAAAACCTTAGTAATTACGCTTTCTCTAGTATTTTTATATTGGAACATAGCAAAGAAAGTCACCAACTTCACTGTTTTAGAACTATGCATAGATAGTCTATGAATTAACTGAATTGTTGCCATCGTTAACACATACAACAAAAAGATATTTGGCAAGCAACAAAGACTGATAAGTATTTCAAGTTGCTCACTTAATATCTTTTTTTGGTTTGCTTATTTCTGCTCCTTTGCCTCCTAATCTCTGATTTTTATCAAGATGCAGTCAGCTAAGACTCCAAATGAGCTGCAGGAAACAGTAAGAAAAGCAGGTAATAGTTCAAGAACGTATTCTAGGTAACTCGTAGCGTTGCTTGTGTCAGCCTCGTGCTCAGATGGAAGGCCAGGCACAGAGAAACAAACGGCAACGCACACGAGGACGAACGCAGTTTACCAGCATCGCAGCGATTAAGCTAAGCTTTCTGTAATCAAAACTCTTCGAGGATGCACCAGTAGGAAACTGAATGCTTTATGTGGCTCCCACACAAAACCATTTCCTATTTTAAGCAGGGTGCCCAGCTCAGTACGACTCTTGAATAAGCATCCTACTATGTCTTCAACGTAACCTCACAGAGCTTTCTGACACTTTTTTTTTAAAATCTAACACCACCTCATGTTCTCTTCTGCAGCCTTTATTGAAATCTCAAGTAGACAAGCAGAACTGAAATACATCAAATGGGTTGATGAAGATCGATGCAGAGCTAGAAAATGCACAGCAGAAGAGGTAGAAAAAAGTAAAATCAGGAAGGATCATAAAGGCCCAATAAACCTAAAAAGTGACACAGCACATATTAAAGAGCTGAATTAATACTTTTACAATAAACACAGCATAAACAAACAAATCATTCCCTATATCCAAAGGAATGTGGCGGCATCTGCATTCTTCAACAAGAACAGTAATGCTAAAAGCACCTTGTAGAGCCTGCTGTCCCCTACTCCCTAAAAACCTGGAGCTGCTGTGCCATTTCAACACAGCAGGCAGGCTGCCCTTCACCTGCTTATACTGGAATACGATAACCAAAGCTGCTCAGCCACTTGGCTTCTTACCACCATTTAACAGTAGTATGTGAAGAAATAAGCCACTATAAGAGCAGCCAAGGGTTCAAACCAACCCACCAACCCTCTAAAAAGTCTGTATTTGAGCCCACATGGCTTCACCAGACGTTAGACTTGAACAAGACTGTTGTAGGCAGACAAAGTGCAGTCCGAACCGTTCATTAAGTTCTCTCCCTAGAAATATTAATACAAATTCTAAGCAAAGAGGAGACAAAGCAAAGCCTGAACATGACATGCACTCGCACAAGTCTTCTCATGATCTAAAAAAGGAACTGCAGTCAACCCTGTCAGAAGTTGCCATTATGGAAAATTAGTATATAAATGAAGAGCACAGTGTTAGATCTGAATCGGAGACCTTAAAAACATCCGCTCTCATAAAACTAGCCCTGAACATAATGCGAGGTCCACTCTGAGACTGCCACGAGGTAAAATTAATTAAAATAGGAAAAGATCCAGGTAGCTTAGGTAGCAATAAACGTTAATTGATGCCACAGGCGTTATTGTAATTTTGCTATAAGCCTTAAAGCTCACAGCAGTGTGGGACAGCTGAAGTCTTCCCTACCTAGGCTGTGGGAAATGTGTTAGGAGATCAGAACAAATGACTGCGCTGGGTTTGCCCAATTCCTGCCTAGGGAAATAAAAGGCTGATGGGCAATGGATGGTCTTCCCTAGAGGTGAGACCACACAGGACCACCAAGCTCTTGGTCTTCCCTTCATCACTTCCCAAAGATAAGTAGAATCAACAGGAACAAATCAGGAAAAAGAAAACCACCTCACCATCCTACACAGTGGTGGTGTTTTCCACTCAGAATCTAGTACCTATAAGCAGACATTAGGAATATCAACAGAAAGCAAATGTCCCCCTAGCTCAAAAGAGGTAGAGGATCATGAATTAAGTAAAAACTGTAAATCACTACTGACGACAAAAATATAGGAGTGCATTGGTCCAAAAATCCCGAAAGAAGACTTTGTAAGTTCAGTGGAAAAAAGGCACCTTGCATTTTAACAAGATGTGAATACTCAAATACGGTTTGCAACAGGGTTTTTTGGCAGGTGTCAAGCCCGCTTCACATGGTAACTGGAAACAGCAGAACAACCAACAGGCTCAGGTAACTGCAATAGCCCTGTACTATTTGTTTCTGGAGACATTATAATTTTATGTCTATGTCATTTGAATCTCAAAGTCTCAGAGCAGAGAGAACAAGCAGAAAAACCCAGGTGGCAAGCAGGAGAAACTAGTTCAATGAGGGAGAGGAATTCTATTAGAAATTCACTACACAGGAGGCATGAGAGAGCATGGGACAGCTTACACGAATCGTACTCAAACCTCTCCTCTTCCCCCCCTTTCTTCCATCTATCCACTGTACTAACAGAAAACTGTCATGCTTTTCCTCTTTGGAAGACTCCAGGTGTTGCAAAAAAGGGGATGGACAGACACCAAAACCCAACAGAAAACCCACATTTCCTACCTTTCTTAGAGGGTGAACAATTTCACTATCACAGGAAAAAGATACACGCACAACTCTTCAAAGTCCCTATGGACTTCCCATGCAAGTCACTCATTCACTGCCACCTGGTTTTTAGTTGGTATTTGTGTTACTTTGACCAATGTTAGGAAATTCAGGAAACTTGGGGATTAGTTGTCAGTTTCCCCACCAACTTCTGATTACTGAAATGCTTCCATTGCAAGTGCTACAGGGAATCCAGTCACTGTTTAAAAACATTCCCATAAACAAAGGTGTCAGAAGACTTAAAGTCTTAAACCCTGTAAAACCCATTCAAGCTTTAACTGTGCTCTTCCTCCAAAGCTTCTTCCACTTCCAAGAGAAATGCATGCTACCAGAACCAATCCCATGATGAACTCAGGATACGAGTCTCCAGGATATGACTCAGGCACACCTAACATTTGGCCAAGATCATTTTAACAACTGAGAAACATGCTCAAAACTCTGGGTTTTTTTTCTCTTATATTAGTAGTTTTTCATTAACCTTGACTTGCCAAAACTGGTCACATTTGCTAAAAGATTGAACAGAAGCCAATACTCTATAAGGACTCCAATTCTTCTGGTATTTCCAAAACATCCCAAGCACTCCCTGGATGAGAATTTTTCATTAACGATCAAATACCTGTGGTATATTCAACACTCTGTGATGTGGTCAAAAAAGACGTTATCATTACCATTTTCATCAGCTGGAAGCAAATGTTATAACTTGAAAAAGTTAGGATGAATCTTTAAGAAACTCAGGTTGGAAAGACCAGTGAGGTAACAGTCCCCTAATCTTCTGTCACAACATTCAAGACCATAATCCTGAAACATTCAGGCCTAAATATATAAGCTCATGCAAGAAGCTACAAGCTCACGCTAATGGGTTTAGATTAACTCAAGTTTTAGGCCTACCTATTTGCCCCAGGTGGAGTGGGGAGGAGAACTGGGAAAAAACTGATACCTAACAAAAAGGGCTGTCAATTGATGCCAACCGCTTTGGCAGTTCTGCAACAGGCTAGGATTTTCGTGCTCAGCTGTCCAAAGCATTTCCATGGATAAGGAAGCAGAAAGCTGTCTAGATCTTCTGTTTCTTCTTTCTCCCACATTCACAAGTTCACCTTGAAGGAGTTTGAGTGTCATTCATCCCAAACCAGTCCATAGCACCGAAACATTTCAACACGTTAAAATGCTAATCCTAAAAGCAACTGAACAGCCAGTTTCTCAAGCATGCCACTACAATGCCTTTTTTTTTTTTCCCCCTACCTCTAAAAGAGCTCAGAGAACGCAGATACAGAGCTCTGGTCTGAATGACTGTCTTGTTTTGACCACTACATTTCTCTTTCTCCATTTTAGTATCTTTACAGAAATATGCCATTATGTCTTGGCATGTTCCCCAATGTTCTGCAGTTCTATTATGACTATTAGTGAAAGTGCTCGTATTTTGCTGTTACCCCACTCGTTAAATCCACCAAATAAAAAGTGAAACAACTGAGGTTAATCTCAAATGCTTCAGTTTTAGTGAAGATGCCCTAAATATTTTTCCTCCTCTCTCTTCCTGAGGAGGTATGTAACTCGTTATAACTACTGCTGCTCTTTGTTGTGTTCATATGATGTCTGCATCTCATGCACAGCTGCCTGATCTTCCCGGAATCTTAAGCCTGAGGGAATACTAATACACCAGGATCCTCAACTTCAGCATGACTTTCTGCTGCATCATAGCTCGGATTTCCTTTGCGACTAAAACGATCACAGACAACATGACCTCATGTGTATGCACTTGGTATTTCACAGCAGTTGCTTGCTTTCACGTAAACTAGCCTTTTAAGCGTCACCGGAGCGTTTGCTACACTAGAAGTTATATGACATGCTTTTAAACAATTAGGCATTGTTTGATTGGTAGCCGTTGATATCTGATCCCCTTGTTTGTTATTTTTTAAATCATGATTGAATATTGTATGTTATTTCTAGACCTCTACTGCAGGACCCCTACGGGGGGTGGGTGCATGGCTGTGTTCCTACTAAACCGACTGTGACAAAAAACACTCCGTGCTCAGTTATACATTACTCAGAATAGTGAAAAAGAGTACACAAAGTCCTTTTTCTGACAGTATCTGGACACCGTTTTCCCCCACAGAACCTCAAACTCCGCTCTCTAAGGCCAGGGAGCATCTAGTGACATCAATGGGCACTGGAACTAATCCTCAAATTCCCATTTCTGCAACGCATTAGCTGCAAACTTCCTTTGGAGAAGAGGGACGGTAACAATTTGTTGCGGCACACCGAACAGCAGAGACTGCTGTTGGGAGTGTGCGGGGCTCACAGAGCTGAGAGAACAGGCATCAACACTCCTTGTTGATTCTGGCACACAGGTAGAAAGGAAGAACCTGACAACCCTGCGCTAGTGAAAAATGACTCTCCAGCATGGAATTTGTAATGAAAACACTGTCTGGCACCCCGCGTGCGTGGGAGGGCATTTCATGCTCCGTCAGGATCTTAACACTGCAACAAGGAAATGTACTGACAGAAAGGTGAGTGGGAATGGGCGAATACTGTAGAACTCAAGGAAAAACAAGTTTGATGGAGTTTTAGAAAGCATGATTTAAGAACATTTCGATTTTTGTTTAATGTAGTCTCTTTTTTCAAGCAGTCTCAAATAAGAAAACCTGTGCTATTATACTTGCAACCGAAGAAAACCTTGTCTTGCAACAGCTGCTACCAATATTGATAGAGAACATATGCATTCAAAATAAACTCACAGGATTATCTGCTTCCCTGTTTACCTATTTCCTATCTACATGCTGCTACTTCAGCTTCACGCCCGATTTCCATCCACACCGCATACACTCTAATCAGAGATCAAAGTGCCTCAGCAAAGCAGAGCGCAAAGTTCAGGTTGAATTTTCAGACTTTATGTCAAAGCATCTGAAAACTGCTCATTTGCCCCTAACTATTAAATGCATGTTTCACCATTACATCAAGCATTTTGCAACCAGTATTTCACAAGGCAGTTAAAAAGTCTTATGACTATATAGGCAGTATAGGGCTGCTACTTCTACCGTGCATAGGGCTTGGCTGACATTTGCTTCAAAAAGTTGAAAAAGCTCTTGGAAGATGAAAAAAAAAAAAAAGGGCAATTTCCATCACAAGGTCTGTCATCCAATTTTTCCCTTCAATCAGATTCCCTTGAAGGCACATTGTTCATTTACAGTTGACACGTTTTTCCTGATCCCTCCACTACCACGCTTAAATAGGCACTGCAGTCTGTCGTATTAAGCAGAACGTTCCATCGTAAGACAACAAATTCCATAATCACTGCTTTACAAATTCAACAAGCATTTAACGTACCAGATACACAAGGCTTACGGAGTCACCTCAGCTAACGTTTATTTACATCTCAGCACTGACAAGTACTTGCCAACTTCTGACATCGAGACAGCTTCCACGACACCCAAATGCGTAAAGCTGTAGGTACTGCACACACTCATTCCATCACCTATTAGGCCAGCAGTCTGGAAGACAGACTGTTTCCAAACCATATCATCCTTTTCATAACCATTTTGCCATCATTAGTATTTCGTACACATCTAGGAAGAGCAGTTCAAAGAATTCTTTAACAAAGAGCAGAATGACTTGGTTGCAGTAGCAGGGAAAACCTGCAGCACTGTCTTTCTGGATATTTGCATATATACAGCATCAATTCAAGAAGGCTGGAGATTTAGGACTACACTGGGGTTGTTATTCATAGGGAAAAAAGGTTGAGACGCAAAGAACAAATTGAAAAAACTAAGCTTTCTTATTCTCACTGCTGCTACTAGCAACCAGAATTCCCAAAGCAACAGGCACGCTATCAGACAGGCAAGTGAAATACCGTGCCACTTCACAGTCTCAGCTAACTGTACCAACACAAAGCCTTGGGCTGTAGAACTAACTCAGCGTAAGGCCAGCTGTACATTTTAATGGAGTGGCAATTTTCACCTCCACTTTATTCACATCCTCCAGGTCACCAGCTACTTGAGGAAGCTGACTACATGCTCATCTGCAGGGCCTGGTAAAACACACAGATCAGCCTAAACACAGCACATGGCAACCTCCGCTTGTGCGCGGCAACCTTCCACTCGAGCACGCAATGGAAACAGCCGAACAGCAGCGCCTTTGTGCACCTACCAGCGTGCCCAGCACAGCTATCGCAGGGGTTGCACGGGCTTGTTCAGCTTACCTTCTCCACCTCTGCACAAGCAGCTGTCCGCACACAGAGCCTCACCAAAGAATCCCACGCCCCAGCGTCTTTCAAATTCGTCACTGCATTTTTACCTGGTAGCTTCGCAAGAAACGGGGCAAAAGGCCACTGAGGAGGCTGAGACCAGAGAAACCATCGCTTATCAGCAGTATCACCATTGCTAAAACTGAAAAACCACTACCAGGAATAAGTCTTCTATTTGTCCTACACAGTGGCAACAAACAGTAGAAAAAAAATTCCGTGTCTCTGCATCCAGTTTTACTTTAGGAAGAGAAATATAATAGTAAATATCATGGATGGAAGACAGTATGTTTTTTAAAACCAATTATTCTACTTAAATAAAACCATATCCTAAAATAAACTCTGCCACAAGGGCAAATAAAGACTGCCAGAAACATATTGTTGGGTTCAATTCAGCCATAATTCAGAACTTGTTTACTGAGTATTCAATGATGCAGCAATAATAATTTGCACTGCAAAATACTTTTTCAGATTTAGGCTGTGTAAAAAAACCAGGCTGGTTATGTTTAATGGTACAAAATGTGAAAATCTCAGTAATTAGAATGCATAACTAACAATTTCTGTGCATTAGGCATAGGTAGCAAAGATTTGCAGAAAGCATTGAGACACTTGAGTTATTAAATAAGACATTGTTAGGATACAGAAAGACCCAACAATTAATTCCTCTGCTACTTGTACTATCAAAAGAAAGACAAATCTCACTTTTAATAAGCAATACTACTATATATAGTAAAAAAAGGACCATATTGGAAGAAAAGCTTTGTCTTAAATATGATTTATGAGGACAGAAGATGTTCAGCATAACTACACAAGTGGCATTACCAGCTTTCTCTCATTTTATACTCAAAGGACCTAAACCCAAACAAATTATTCAGAAAAGTAACTCAATATTTTGGCTAACAGTAATCAGCAAAGCATTTCAGTCATCTTGCACCTCTGATTCACGCCTGCACTCTGACATCACCTTTACCTCTATGTGCACTTTTAAAAGAAGAGCAATGCATCAAAATTAGTAAAAGTGTGAGCTCCTAAAAAAAGAAATAATGCTTGAAATATTCTACATTTGAATAACCAACTATTTCTGGTGCCACTTCAGGTAATTTTTAGACCCTTTCCTGTGAAAAGGAGGTAATGATACCCTATGACTCAAAAGCAGAAACCGAAGTCAAACTGCACATATGCTGGCATTGACAGATCAAACAGATACGTAGGAGGTTGAGAACAACAGACTGGAAAAAGCTCTTACGTATAGAATAACCAATCACAGGAGTACAGAATATTCTTCAGGCTGTTTAAATCAGAACAGCCACATTAACCCACCACGACTCCATCTGAGCTCTACAGCAAGTTAGAAAAAACAAGATTTAAAAACTAATTGTCACAAAAATTACATTTAAAGGGCAGATACATGGGTGAATTCCGAGCACCTGAGACTAAAGCAACATGCTCTGTGCCATGTGGTCTCGCTATAGGCCCAAGGTTTCTGGTTCCATGCTCCTTCTCTGTCAAAAGCGGTTTCATCAGACAGCACTTGCCCACAGTTTGCCTTTTACACACATTTCATTTACCTTAAACTCAGCATCTTTCAGTCCGTTTTTTTAATTCGCCTGTTCACACCTCACAACGTTCCCACCAGGGATTGTTCTCTGCCCTTGCTTAGCCCTACCATTGTAAAAGTAATCCTGCTTTCTTAATTCTTCCCCACCATTTTTGTACTAATTAATGCTTATCCATTAGTCACAACTTTGACACCACATCTACCATGAAAGTCTTGTATACTCAAGCAGCAGAACACGGTCATTATTCAGGATGTCATTAAAAGGATCCTTACCTTTCCGAAGTCTCTGACATCAAACAAATCGAATGCTTCAAAAAGTTCACTTTTCTTCATCCCAAATATTTCACAACATGCCGAAAGAAAAGTCCTTATGTTCTTCAAGCAAAGAAACTAGGGGCAAGAAAACAGAAAACATTAATTAGCAGCTTCCATGCTCCGTTTGGTCACACATACAATACAAAATTCACCCAGACAACTATTTGTAAGTCAGCATTTCCAGTGTGACATGCTGTGATCTTCCACTGCTTCTAATTCAGCCACAAGAGTCCCCTTCGGATTCAAAAGCATTAACACCAAATTCTGAGTAGACACTCTGTGAACAGACAGTATTTTCTCTTTTTAAATAAACAAAGAGAAATGACAATATGCTACTAGATGCAAATGAGTCTAAAGACAGACTTACTTTCCAGTTCTCTGCAGACATCATACAGCAAAACAAAGTTACCTTAATAAAATCATATTAATACGAGACAGTTATTCTTCATGAGTACATCAAGTGTCTTCAGCTGTTCAGATAAAAGTCTAGTTGGAATGTTCCATGAACACACGTGCACTGTTTTAACACACTGCAGACATTAGGAACACATACTTCCCATCTGGAACACAGGAGCAGATGGAATTTGCAATTGAGAAGTCATTTACCATTTATCTAGCAGAGATTTAAGTTCCTCAAACCACCTTGATTTCAGTATTGAATCAAAGGCTCTTGCCCTTGAAGTTACCCACATGCACCAATGATCATTTGAGTCTGGAAAAGAATAAAGCTTCTGCCACGATGCTCTCCTCCTAAGGCTCTTAATGCATTCTCCTGTAGATGATTTCTTTGAAAGACCCTACCAGTATAAAGTAACTCCCAACAGCACTGCAGTAACTAAAGAGGGATAGCTAAAAAGTGCAATTTCCATTCCTGATATTGATTAGCACCATAAGCAGGACATGATGAAGACATCCACTCCATAAAGATGCTGTTGTGGAGTCTGACGATCCCCTATGCAGTACAGTTCAAAAGCAAATTTATAAGTTTTTATAAGCAGCAATATTTCAAATGACCCAGCACTGTGCTTTTAATATGCATTTATTAAGTACAGACACAGCAACTCGATATTGAATCTGAGTTCCTAGAGTTCTCCATGTTATAGCGGATTCCTAAGAGTGAAGATCATTTACATGAGGATGGATTATAGAAGTGCTAAGCCTTCCAACTTAATGGTTTTTATAAAAGCAGTACTTTTGACATTATTACAGACCAAGTGCCACAGCTGTACCACTCCAGAGTGTGAAATCATCAGTACCCAAACGTGCTCTGACAAAGCACGTCATTGCTATACCTTCAGCGTAAGGCAACAAAATACCAGCTCAACAGGGAGCCCTACTCCATGTCCTCACAGAACTAACCAGCCAGAGCACACCGACAGGACGGTTACAGAAATCAAAGCACCGACGCAGCAAGCGCAGCTGCGAGAGCAGCCAGCTCTAGCAGTCAGCTGTGGACACAACGACAACAGCCGACAGACTCATCCCAAAGCATCACCGCAGCAATCCCTGCCCAAGCTGCAGCTCCCAGGAAGGCATCCGTGACTGACAGCTGCCACATCAAGAGTAAGGGGCCGCGATGCACCAGGCAGAGCTGCAGCCTCCAGCCTTCCCTCCACTCCAAACAGCCTGTCCACACACGCGCTCCCCCAGCTCGCACCAGGCAGCCGGCACTGGGCTGGGCAGCGGGCTGCTTGAGGACAGCACCCCGTCTACCCTGGGTGCCTTTACACCTAGCGAAATGTGAAAAAGGAGCCTAGCTTGGTCATACCCTTTAGGATATCGCAAGCTTCCCTGGTTTTGCAACGTTAATAATTTTCAAGTCAAAAAGCATAAGGTCAAAAAGCTAAGAGATGTAAGATGCATGTGCTTCTTCCACCATGACACTGGCAGAAAAATACCAAACAGAAGCTGGTTTGGGAGTCCACAGCTTTTAAAACAAGATGGCACATACAAGGGGATTATTGGGTTCTGATAGCTTTTTAATCCTCAGCTTTCCACTGTTTTTTTAAAAGCCATCAAGGGTCACAATGTTTCTCCAACACAGAATACTGATTCAACTTGAATACCCAGCTGCTTTCTTACACTGCAATTCTCACCACCACTGACACATTTTTTCCCCTCACTGGAAAACTCAACGGCCTTTTTAAAACCTATGTTTTGAGTTTAGATTAGGGAGTGCAGATGTCTGCCAGCACAAAGAAAGCTTACAGCTGCAGTAAGCTGGTTACCTCTGAAGGGAGCAAGCAGCGAAGGGAGAGAAAGGAGCTGTCACAGGTCTAAGATCTGCCTTAGATTTGCTAGAGCCCACGTCAGCTCTGTTAAGAAGGAACTCACTACAAGAGCTGTTTAACATATCAGCAGTTATGCACAAACAGTGCCCTTCCCATTCTGTGATATTTCTCAAGTTCTTCTTATCCAAGGTCTCCGATAAAGATGGCAGCATCTTTTCAACAGGACTGATCAGTTATTTCATATTTAGAGGGAATTTTGTGACCGTCTTTTGTGTTTAGATTATTACTATGAACTACGCACAAACAAATGGGAAAGCAGATTACAAGAAATTACATTTTCCTTAGCCCACATGTTTTATACTGTAGGTACTTTAGTATTTCCTTTAAGTAATAAATTCTTTGGAATATTCCAACAGAGAGACTAAAGAATCTAATCCCCCGTGTATCATATGTTAAACAGGCCTGACATAATTATACTTGAATACTCAGTAACTGTATGACAACAAGGCATTTATATTACATGTCTTGTTGGCCCTGGGAACCACATACTGAGCCTTCGTCCCATCTACCTGCGGGGTCACATCATCAGCGTGCGGGCACCAAATGGTGCCTCCAGCAGAACAGGCCTCCTGACAAGAAAGTCTAACCCCCCTGCTAGTTCAAAGACTGGTTAGTGAGTTTAGCTGGGCCGCTCATGATTCCACGTCCATCAATATTTTTCTTGTAAAACAGAAATGAAAGGGTTATTACTAACCTAAGGTAATCACGGTCACTACCAGAATAAAACTGCAAGATTACTAAACCCAAAATGTGTTCATGTTTATATGCACTCATTTTGCAGTAAAACATTTGAGGGAGGAAAAAAAGAATCTTTAAAAAGGACTCGCTACATGCTACCCATGTTTTGGAAAAGTTATTAGCTTTTATTACCCAGAAAGATTTCCAAAACTTTACTGCACAATCAGCTAAAGAAACGATTTTCCTCACTGAAAACAAACATGTTTATCGCTGTGGTTACTGTATGGAGGAGAACAAATTAGTAAAAGAAACCTCCAAATTAAGAAAGGGCACAAACCTAAATTCTAGGCAGTTCTGTAAGACAGCCCTCCTCACTGGCAACCAGGAAAAGGCAGCAGCAGTCTGCAGCCCCTCATTAGTAAGTACAGTCCTCGGGATATTTGGAAACCTACTACATTATTACATTTCTTTTTCAAAGCAGAACATAATACTTGTGCACACCACAAGGGAGATCATTAAATGCTAACGAGCAGTTGGTACCCAGCTCCCTCAGATGCAAGGAGAGCAAGACATCTCCCTGGGTCTGACCTCCCAAAGCATCCTCCACAGAAGTGGTGTCTTTCAGTATGAGAACCGGTTTCTCTTGATTAAAAGAGAACATAACTTGAAAACATTCTCGTCAAAGAGTTAATGCTGCTTTTTGCCCCGCCGCACCCTTTTTTTTTTTCATTACATGGCTATGTTAGGATATTCTTCATACACAGATCAACAAAAATATTGCAGTAGGGTAGTACATAAGCCATAAACCCAAAAAAGTTCACACTAATGAAAAAACAGCTTGTATCTGGCTCATCTCAAGCACACACAGCACCCACAGACAGATCAACACAAATCACAAGCCACTGGGGCTCAGGACCCTGAGGAACAATTTTCCATAGTAACACCTGTAGGTTAAAGACATTTCTAAAGCACCATAATGATTCACAGCACAAGCAGTTACGCTTCTACAAACAGATAATGGTACAGCTCTTGTGATAAACCACCGTGGTTTTACGGAACACAGGAGTTTCAGTGGTCCATGTTGCACTGAATTTAATTTTCAAAGAGGCATTAATACAACATTTATTGAAATGAAAAGAAAGTTGGCAAAACCAGACATCTACCATGTGAAAAAGGCAAGTATGGTTTATTTAATTTGGCCTATATTTGAACAGAGTGTAAGAAAGAGGGCAAACCCAATGACACCAAGTTCCACAAAACAAGCGTGCTGTTTTCTACCAAAACATTTGCCACTTCACAGAAAAAGACACATCTATTTGAGTTTTTTTCAACACAGTACCTAAGAGAAATATCTAGAAATATTTTACAAAGCGTACTGAACAGAAATGACTAATTAGACACAAAAAGCACAGGCAGGACTATAGCTGCCCACAGGGAAGAGGGGTCTCTCGAACCAGCCTCTAATGAAGTGGAAGATGAAATGCAAAAGAAAAAACCCTCCATTTCATGTATCCTCTATTCATACAACCTTCAAGGTATTTCCTCACAAAATATATTTTAGCACTAAAGTACTTCAACAGAATAAAGGTCTGTTTGGTACAGACCATAATATTCAGTACGAGGATGTCTCTTTTGTACTAACAGCACTCCTAAGGGTGTTCAGAGACCAACACAAAGAGCTCCGAAGATCAAACCCTGCCGTAAGACGTTTATACGTAATTCCAACACAGCAACGCCAGCGAGGCGAGCGAAAACAGAGAGGCCAAAAATGACAAGTATGTAGGAAAGACAGTTCTAACCCACTTTCTTGTTAAATTACCAATAGTGGGAAAAAGTCAGTTCTTTCAACTTTCACCTCCTTTTTGTTACAGTGATTTAATCACAAGCAAGGAGAAAGCTCGGGTAGCTGGCAGCTTCCTTAGGTTTGTGCCTGGATCACCAGACATTCATATTGCATTTAGGACAAACTGGAGAATTTACCAAAGCCAGAGCACTCAAAAGAATCTAAATCTATGCTACGCTATTAAATGGGTAATAAAACCCAAATGGATCGCTGGCACTGTGCCAGAGAAGCTGGTTCTGTTCCAGCGTGATTCACTTCTGCTGACATCATATCCCCATCCCTTCATCACCACACTTCCCAAGCCTTTTTGCACGTTGTCTTCACAGCCCCGTGACGACTTCAGGAGGTTCCCAACAACTGCACAAGAAGGAAGGCCAGTCGCTCCCAGCCACCATCACATCAAAGCTGTGATGACAGAGTGAAAACATAGGAAAAGAATGACTCATGCTTAGTCAACTGTCCCTCAAATCCACCTTGCCTGCATGGGAGAAATAAGGCACGTTAACGAGGGAAAATCTGGCAATCTTCCCCTCCTATTGCTCATCCAAACGGCAGCACTTAGTAAACTAAACAGCTACAGCACTCACCTCGGCCTAATCCTTAAACAGCCTCATGGACATAAACAAAAAAGTGGTGGGGTTTTACGTAACAGCAAGCATATTATGACTAAAATAAGTTGGGGAAAGGCCAGACATTCAAAACAAGTATATAAAAAGGGAAATAATTGAGTGAGCAAATTTGGCTTCAATTCACACATCTCAGAAGGTACAGTCACTTTTTTTGATTTGTGAAACACTGATGTTCAATGCAAGGAGGCACAGAGAGGCTTGTGAGGATGGGAGGGTTTTCTGTTGGTCCTTTACGGTCTTAGAAAAGCAGAATTACACAAGAATAGAAGGCAGAAGAATCAAAGAGGAACAGATCATTGCTGTAACACTTAACATGCTCTTCCTCAGCACTTACTGCAGAACATGGGCTCCTAACCCTTCTTCTCCATTTCTGGCATGCTGATGAGAACAGATTAGGTGGGAATCTCTCATTTTGATTTCCACTGTGTTCCTGAGAATAGGCAAAAAGGAAAATTATGCGGTTATATCTCCTGAGCGAGAGGAGAACATGAAAATGGCTGTCATGGATTTAACTGAAAGAATTGCTTTCCTATATCTGTCATCAAGATTGATGTGTACAAGTTGTTTCAGTGAAAGAAAGCACCATAACAGCGGAACTTGTGTTCTCAAAGTTGCCTTCAAAGAAATTGGTTAATGCCCTGCAGGTTGCAGATTTCTATTCCCACTTGTTTCAGTATTTGTGGCAAGAACTGCGTGGATAGAAATAACGTAAATCCCACACTAACAGCGCTTGAGTCCTGACAAGTCCAAATTTAAGAGAGAAATCACGTAAATCCCACACTAACAGCGCTTAAGTTCAAATTTAAGAGAGAAATACAGGAACTCCATTCTGCGACCAACCAGCACCATCATGTCTGCTGGGCACAAAGTAACATACCGCAGCCACAGCGAAGCTACACAGCGGCACGACCATAATTCTACCTTGAACCTATACACATATAAAACCCAACAGTAACTAGAGATACAGACCCAAAGGTTTCATCAGCTCCTACATAATGTGCGTGCACAGAAAAAGTCTAGCTTCCTTGAAATACTCTCAGCCACATCCAATAAAGGAAGAAAATCAGGTACTTAAAGGTATCAAGCTCACATATCAAGGGCTCCCCTCTAGCAGCCAAGCTGGACAGCTCCCCAGCACGTGCCATCTTTGACAGACCAAGCCAAAAGCAGGGTTACCAAAACAGGAGCACGTTATACCTCTCCTAAACGAGACTTGGGTTTTGGTACCTGTATGTTCATTGACATCAGGTCACTGGGCACTCCGACAAAGCAGGGGCCCGCTGTGGCACGGACAGAACTGTACACTCAGGGTTAACAATTCAACACAGAAGCCAACAACAATTCATCACAGATTTCAGCAGCCAAAGCAGATGAGATTAGTTCTGCTCTGCCAACAGGAGTAATTATCACTATAAGCAGTAAAAAATAGCTGTAAGGATTCTAGGCGAATGAAGTACGGACCCACTGATGAAGTCTTAATTCAATATCTATTATTGTCTCTTCCTAAGCCAGCAAGAGGGAAAACAGCAGTATGAGAGTCAAGAATGGAAGTTTTAACATTTCCATTGTTCCCATGCATGCCACTTTTCTTGTGAAGATCTTGAAATCGAGAGTCTTACTGAGGGCAGGCAAGAGGATGAGTTATTTTCAGTCAGCAAATGAACGCTACAAGGCTGTCTCCAGAGATTTTTTTGGTTTTAAGTGTCACAACACCACAAGATATAACACATTAACTTGCAAATCACATTTTTAAAAAGAAACTAACACACAGAATACGAACACATAACTCACAGTAAGGGAATTCAGGTTTAGGTTCTGCATTAGGCCTCCTGTTCTGCAAATCATCTCCATCATTCAATCAATATTTTAAAGCTCTAAGCACAAGCAAACAAGCCAAATATTAAATACCTGCTAATCTTTGTTCTCCTAAAGGTTACAAAGCCAGCCCATGAAAAAAGACAGAGGGGACAGCACACTGAGTTCTGGGAGAGGCAGGCTCATTACCAGTATCTCAGCAGTTCACAGCCTATACTTCACCTCTTTGCACAGTCACTTAAGGACCATTCTGGGATATTTTGTGAAGAAATGTGCTATGCAAAGAACAGACATTCCTTATTTCCCAGATTCAAGGAATAGCTAGGGAGATGTGCAGTGTTATTAGCTTACTAGATGTGGGCATTCCTTGAGACCCACACAACACATAGCATGCTGTATGAACTGTAAGACATATTAAATTCCATTGAACCACTGCTCACAGTATGAATATTAATAGTATGTTCTTTATTTGCTCAGTTAATGTAGCAATTAAATATTCATAGAAGGGCTGATCTTAAAATTCCTGACTACTATTCAATTGTCTCTCTTGTACTTTGTCTTGAGTATGAAGTTTTGTTTATGTACATTTGCTTTTCTCTGTGCTTCAAAGAAAGAAAATGGAAATTGAAACTTGACAAAAAAGCTGAGGAAGCACAAAGGATGCTCAGCTTTTATTAGTACTGATACAGGGTGAACAGAGGGCAAAGGAAAAGAAAGCTCAGGGCTTGTCACGCATTCCTGACTCCCTCCTTGGCTATGCTGGCACTGGAGCACTGGTCAAGCAAGTGAGGGCAAAGCAGCATTTATGTTCTCTGTGTCCCTTAAATCCAGGAATCCTACAAGCCATGAAACGGACAACTCTTAGTCAGTGGTCACTGAAATAGATCCAGCAAACAGCTTCCGTGTCTCGCGATCAGAACAGGAGTTATTAGGCTGCCTCAAGTAGCAAGAAGCTTTTTCTCCTTTACCTACTGCAAGCTGCAAACAAAAAACTTCAGAAAAGCACACAGTCACTAAACAGATGGGAAATTTTAGAACATTGAGCCCCAGCTACAGGAATTCCCCAAGTACAATTGGCAAGAGGGATGGGTGTGAGCTTAGGACAGCATCCTGTTGCAAAGAGCAATTTTTTGAGGAGTCTTGAACAAGACTTAACAAGTCTATTCTGCAGCATCTTGTCCAAAACCAGCAACTGGAACACAGTATTAAGTATGCAAAGTGCACAGAGATCAGTTAGGGGGATCCTGTGCTTACTTACCCTTTCAAATGACTACTCCTATGCCCCTTGCATCCCGCAACTGCATCCCTAAAATGTCTGTCACTAAGGATCTCAGTGTCTTACAAACAAAAGCAAAAGGAAGGAAGACAAAGGGAACATGGACAACAATCCTGAGAAAAATAAGAGTAGGAGGAAGACAGGAACAAGGATATGAAAAGAGGACCACAGGAAACGGAACGGGAAAGGGACAGGCACACAGTGAAACAAAAGTTTCAAAAGTCAAAATAGACTAACAGAGAAGAAGATTCAGTGGGAAGGACCATGGAAGTAAAAAGGGACTTGACTCACTAATGATTCAACTGTGGGAAAACAGGAAATAAAAAACCAAACACAACAAAAGGACAGGTTAAAATTTTGGTGTTAAAATGCTTCAGGAGAAACTATGAAACTTAAATTTCAACTAAAACAGTGGTCACTGTGCTGTATGTTGTACTCACAATTGTGACACAGAAAACGCCTCTATGAGAGGTGGAACTGTAAAGGGGACTGATTTTCTGCTGGGATGTATTGCCATTCACCCACACTTCAACTTAGCTGATGAAACATCAGCACTTGCACGCATTATAGACACAAAAACCTCAAAACCTACACCTACCTCATGTATTTAAACTTGGGGGACACAGGGGTGGCAGGCAGCAAAGGGGGAAGAAAAAAAAATACACTAAAACCTACAGCCTGCTACATTTAAACAGCAAAATGAAAGGAAAAATCTCAATCTTAGCAGTGGATGTTTTCATGATCGGGGAAAAAAAGTGACATGCACACTCAGAGCACCGAAAAGCTTACAGCTTCAGTATGAAACAAGTGTTCACGCTGGTGCTAAAGAGAACACCCAACACATGGGTTTCATACTGTCAGCTTGACACACTAAGGTGCCCCTTCCATTGTATCTTAGCATCTTCTATTCATGACTGCATCTAGGTTTTACAAGTCTCTAATATTAATGTAATAGCATGAAAGGCATCTGTAGCTGTGCAAGGGAAATTAATTTTGGGGTGTAAGGAGCCCCATGAAGGTGTGACAAAAAGACTTTCATACAGGCTGAAGGTCCCTGCACAAAATTCACCTGAAGGATCCACACTTCAGTTCCATTACAGAAACACAAACCCTGATGCTACTTCTACCTCACCCCTAAAAACAAACACCATTGAATTCATCACCTAAACTCAATCTCCTTTGTGAATAAATGGTGGCCGTAGTCCCCTAGACACAGGTCCTACAAGGCCAGACTCAGATCTCAACAACACAATGCCTTTGAGAATGCCTACAGTGTGGATTTTTTAAGATCATTTTTAAAATTAGCATGTATCAGCTTGTTCCCTTGTCCTTTTCTAAGCACTTTTAAAAAAAAAAAAAAAGCTGTCAACATCAAATCCAGCACGGAAATTCAACACAACAGCCAAAAATAAGTCATCCTCACAGGGTTAGTCAGTGTCTATTAAAGGTGAACCTCACCCAAGTAACTCCTATACTCTCCTATTCCTTATTTGCAGATCACATTGATCACGGACTAGATGTTATGATTTCCAACAAGAAGGAGCAACATTCTTATTCACTGGTGTTAACATACATGATTTGTTAGGTATTTTAAGTGTCTTCTGGAATTGCATATGAATAGTCTTTTGCAAGCTCTTACGATCACGGAATAAATTCCTAGCAAGACCTTAAGGATGCAGTACAGCTCTCTACAAATGGCCAAACACAATCACGGCTGTCCTCTAGTTACATATTTCCAAAATCCCCCTTTCTGTTTCTGGTGGTGTGTCACTTCAGGTTTGCAGGTTATTAGACCATGCTCCGTGTCAAGGTTTCTGATATATTCCAAGAACAACCCTCAAGGATTCCAAGGCAAATAAGTCGAACAGCTAAGTCCAGAAGCCCAAACCCAAACTACAAACCAATAGGAACCATGAATGAAAGATGACCTCCAACAGTAAATATGTAGACATTCTAAGCACGATTAAAAATGGGGAATAATGATTGCACTACATTTTAAATTGTTATTACTGTATAAGTAACCTAAGTTAGTTGCATAGTAATAAAAACATGATTATAAACCTGCAGAAAACACACTCCTGCTTCCAACACACCAAAAACCAGGAGGGGCAGCAACAGGGCCCCCATCTTTTTCAATCATTAGGTAGCTGCACTGACACACCAGTACGCTGACCACCATGGTCTGTGTTGCCCTGCTGACCTTGCCAGTGGCTTCCCAAGGGCACTGTGAGGCTTGGGGGGGGCAGTGGGCAGCCGCCCAGGGACAACTGGCACCCTTCAGGAAGGAGGGAGGAAAGCAGGCCTCCACTATGGCTGCTCACCTCCACCCGCTACTGGAGGCTTTGGGCCACACACCACCCTTCCCAAAGCCACCCAGCATGCCAAACACCTCTGACAGCCTCCTGCGAGCCCAGCAGGACCGAACACTAGCCAGAATAAAGATCAAAGATTGTACTGGATGCAAAATCCTCGAGTGCCCCAGCAGGCCTCACCCTTCAGAGGTTGATGAAACAACTACTAAGGAGCTGATACAATTGGCCAGGATGCGACAGGCAACCCCAAGCAACCACAAACCATTATCTTCCAAAATCCCTGGCTCAGTGAGGGGAACCACCGGGGAACCTCATCACAAGGCCTCGGCACATACACACACGCAAGTTCAGGAGGCCATGCTGCCAGGGACACCTACACCTCGGGAGACCCCAGTTGACAGTAAACCCAAGGCAATACAATTCCACAAATGCTGAACGTTTCTCGATAACACAGACCAGGTAGAGCAGTATTAAAAGCAGACAGACACTCTACTACAATTCCTTTTGTCAACAAGACCTAAATTCGTAACTCCACACAGACTGTGTTTTTAACCGGCACACACCTCACCTCCAAGAGCACATTCTTAAACAGATGGTGTCACCCCAAGATCCACACCAAGTATAGAAACAAAATTTCTTACAACCTACAGTGAGGAAAAAATGTTTAATACCATTTCTTCCATAAATAATTCCCATGTTCTCAAACTGATGCTTTACCTTAGACACTACAGCAAGTCTTTCAGAGGAAAAGATCTATTTGGATTATTTCTGAGAGTGCTTTTTATTTGATCCAATCACTTGCAGTACTGCATTACCTCAAACAAGTTAAAACCACTTCAGTGTTAATGACACAGCTTCGACTAAATACTTCAAATTGTGTGTGGTCTATGTAGTAGCTTTTAAGGTGTGGGGTTTTAAAATAATAATATAGCAGAACACACTTTCTAAGTCAGTTTGGTGAATAAGTACCCCCCTCTTTCTTGCTTTGAATATGCTACCTACCACATCCACTGAATAACCCTCTTTCCACACTGGGAAGGACAGCAAATAATTTTCTCTTTCCCCAGGCCCCTCATTCTCCCCGTGTCGCCTCTTTTCAACGCTGTAAAATTCTTCTTTTCCTACTGAGCTGTTCCTTACTGTTTTGTACTGTTTTCAAAAACCTCTGCTGCCCTTCCCTGCACCTTTCTCACCTTATTACATCCTTCTGAAGACAGGAGACCACAAGCAGGTAACACAGCAGCCTGCAACAGCAAAATGCGTAATAGCTTAATGAGCCATAACGCATAATAGCTTAATGAATGTTTTGGGCACAAAAAAAGCCTCTACAAATGCACTTTGCAAAAACTCTTGGGTGCTACATCCTCCACAGATGTCTAAAGGAATGGATTTCTGTTCTGAAGAATCTGGCCCAGATGGTGATGAGATCCTGAAGTAGATGAACCAGTGGTTTGATTCACCACTGCAATTCCTGTGATAAATAGGACATAAAAACATCACTAGCTCTCAGCTTTCAAAAATTCTCTTAGGGAAGAGGCTAAAAATGTAGAGACTAATGTTTTTGTACCCACAGCTGTTTTCAACACAGAAACACTCTGAAATCCAGCCAGCGTTAGGCAAACTGTACTCCATTTCTTCAGTGACATGTAACAGTCCTACATAAGGAATTCAAAGTGAGATACTGATATAATGCAAGAATCAGTAAGTTTTAGAAGAAATTCTACCACTGACAACATTAATTTACATCATCAACTTCAAATTAGGTGACTTGATGAAGCTGCAGCAGGTTTCTTTCCTTAAGGCAGCTGACAAACAAGGAAAGGTGAACCTGACAAAATGTTTCAGCTCTGCATCATCACAGGTCCTTGCTGTCTAAAAGGGGGCATTCGCTCACCCCATCTGCCTGCCAAAATGAAACTCACCACTGAAAACAGCCCAAATTTGTGTGGGAGACGTGTCAAAAACACGTAAAGACCTACTTCCACTAGTGTGGATTAACAGCTGTGATCATCTCTGCAGAGGCAAATGAGCAAATGCTCATGAAATTCAACTGTCACCTCATTTGATGTCACGGCTGAATCAGACTGATGCCTCGCCTCCCAGTAACCTTTGAAGTACTCCGATGAAGAGTCCACAACTTCATTTCAAAGGATTGCAATTTGGCATCTCAAAGTAAAACGTGAACATGGTCTCATGAGAAGGAGAGATACTGACATGTGCTCGAGGACTTCAGGGTTTTTTTTCTTTGTAAGTATTTATTAGATGACCTAAAACAGTCAAAAAGCAAATAAACCAAATACTATGAATGCAGCAGAGGGTAATTTAGATTCCTCTGGACTCTCAGTCTGCTGAGCAATTTGCTACAGGACAATCAGGGTTTCAAACCAGTAAGAAGGCTATGTTATTGAACCATGCTATGTGCTGAGTCTTAAGATCATGTTTTTCTCCAATTCAATTAAGAAAATTATTCTTAAGTTACCACAATACAGATAACTCTTCCAAACAGCTCATTATAACCAACATGGAGCTCAAGACACAGCAAGCTTAACACCTTCACAGACCCTCCAGTGCAGTCTCACATCCCATCGTAATTAAATCCTTCAGCAGCACAAAAGGCAACCAGCATACAATAACAATAAAGCTTTTTGCCAGCATATTGGCAGTTCCTGCAATATACATTAGACAATCAAAGGGTGCTGAGGAAGCCCAGCAGAGGGGCAGAACAAGATGCAAGCCACAAGAGCTCCCAACCTAAATAACCCTACCCCAATGCCTTGACACCCGCAACTATCATGGCCACCAGTTATTTTCAGTCTCTACCCAAGCAATCACCTTGGGAAAAGACCTATATGCTATCAAAATAATAATCATAGAAGGGTTTGGGTTGGAAGTGACCTTAAAGATCATCTAGTTCCAACCCCCCTGCTATGGGCAGGGACACCTTCCACTAGACCAGGTTGCTCCAAGCCTCATCCAGCCTGGCCTTGGACACTTCCAGGGATGGGGCATCCACAGCTTCTCTGGGCAACCTGTTCCAGTGCTTCCCCGCCCGCTCCAGGAAGAATTTCTTCCTGATATCCAGTCTAACCCTCCCCACTTTCAATTTAAACCCGTTACCCCTTGTCCTGTCACTACAGGCCCTTGTAAAAAGGCCCCCCCAGCTTCCTTGTAGCCCCTTCAGGCACTGGAAGGTGCTATAAGGGCTCCCCAGAGCCTTCTCTTCTCCAGGCTGAACCCCCCCAACTCTCTCAGCCTTCCATGACAGCAGAACTGCTTTTATAATTGCAATTATAAAAGTACAATTGAGTTCTGCCACATCATCCCAAGTGTCCGCAGATGACAAACTGTGTTAAGGATCATTTTAAAGAGCTCACCCCAGTGTTTAAGCTACTGACTTCCAGCTGAACGCCTTCAGAACAACACTGCATGTGTATTGGTGACGTCACCAAACGCACATTTCCCGAATCACTGTTAAAAACACCTGTAAAAAGTATTTCCCAACCGTGAAAGAGGGACTGTCTAAATGGTTACCATTAGTTTCATGCTCACTTTTTCATCTCTCTCAAGTTTACAAATAACATACACATCAACACCAGAAATGTTCTACTACAGAGGGGACCTAAGAACCACTAACGTAGGAATTCCTCATGCAATGCTCTCCTGGGCTCCTGAACTTAGGGAAGAAGGCTGGATCCTGCAAATTCTGTTCCTAAAATTAATCCTGTGAACATCATAAGGTGCTCATACACATAGAGCTAATTAAATATTTACTATTGTAGTAAATATTATAGGTATATGCTAGCGAGACACAGAATTTAACACTGATTTATAAATACATTATCATCTTAAATCTAACATCATCAACATAATTAAAGGCACACCAAAATTGTAGCAAGATACTGGCTATTTTTACCAATCTATATGAAAATCAGCAGTCACTCTTGTCATGGCTACAAGGTTTCTGCATGAGCAGGAACCTATTACTGGGTTTGGCACTGATGCATACATAAAGGCAAACACAACAACACGATGTAGGGACAGTGAAAGCATCTGCAAGCTGTAGGCAATATTTTTTTAAACCTGTGATACAAAAGGCAGCACACAAAAGCAACACAAACAGCTGCTGTAATGTACTTCCAGACCTCTGAACAGCCATCAGCTTACTCCATTGCCTAACAGAACACCACTTCAACACAAGCGATGCCTTAGGTGGCTTTCAAAATAGCATAATGTGTGCAACCATGGGAGCTAAGCTGTAAGGATGTCCAGGAAGCCCACACTTTGTCTAGGAAGTCTGAGGTTACGCCTGATTTTGTTTAGTATTCTGTTGTTCTACAGGCTACTTGGCTAAATACAATGAAATTTAAATAGAATACAGTATGATCCTGGACCAGTTAATACCTTCTAAAAGGTGTAGTACCACCACAAAGCAGGTGGAGAATAGACAGAATAACAAAGTATATATAGGCAATTTGTAACTGGGAATCTATAGCACTGACAGGTCTTACTCTGCCTCTCTATGGGGATGGTTCTCCGCACAAGAGGAGTAATTAAGAGTCCTTTTCAGGCAAGCGGACACAGCAATACTGCAAGGCTGATCCCTGCCTTTAAGTCAGATAAGCACAAGAGCAGCACCGAGTCTCAGCAGCAAAAAATAAACTTGTTCCATTTGTTGAAGGAAGATAATAGTGTGAACAACTACACAGAAAAATTATTCAGCAACTTCCTTGTGAACGGATCAGAGTAGGTGAGGTTATGTGAAACAAGGGCAGGAGAGCAAACAGGCAGAACAGTTAAAACAGGCCTTTGCAACTAGTTTTGTGGCTGTGTTATTCATGAATTATTTGTAATAAAATCCTGTTTGCTTTTTTCAGAAGCTAGCATTTCTCCATTTGTGACAAAAACGTGCTCCTTCTCAATATATGTTTTTAAAGACTAAGACTAGAAGTCGGTATACAGTAGGGATGTTAAGAACACAGCCTAAGTATTTAACTTTGGCACTGCTCATTCATTTCCAACTGAAACCACAAGAGCAGCTACATGGGTATTTTCTGTACCAAGGACTGGAAACTCACAAGTTAGTGACTCATTGTTCCCCGGATGAGAACGGCTGTGCCACACACAACTGACCAAACTGACTGAACATGACTCACGGCGCCTACCAAAACCTGCGGCGAGACCCGCGAGCCCCTCGGCACATGTTCCTGGCCAAATGCCCCACAGCCGCCCTGCTCAACTCTTCCTGCCCACTGCCAAGGTCTCCCCAGGGCAGAAAGGGGCAAGGGTCTAACTTGTGGGGACACAAGTCAGCCAAACATCTGCTAAGGAATTGGTATTTTAAGTAAAACAACAAGCCAAAACATCAATGCGCTATCAGGGGTGATACTTATCCATCTACATAAGCATTAAATGACAAATGTAACAACAGATTTGACTTCAGTATTGTCAATCACTACATCTACCCAGCAGGAAATAGTTTCAACCTCAGATTTTAAACTTTTAAAACCTTTGAGATATATTCAAAGAACATTTTGAGGGAGATCAGTTAGCATGACTGCTACTGAAAAGCAGACAGAGTAACAGATTTGAGGTCAATCCTGTGATATCATCAGAGAGCGAGAGCAGAAAGTAAGTCTCAGATGCTCTAGTTCAAATGAAATTCCCTTTTTAACACTGGTGTCTTGCCACTGGAGGGTTATTTCGAATTTTTTTTTTTTTTCCGGACAGCTGCAGAGAACTAGTAAAAAATAAGGTGTCTGGCCTCCACTTCTGTCAAAGCAAGTCAAGTTACTGCCCACTCTGCCTGCTAAATGTGGTAAACGTCTTGGATGCCATAGAAGACACAGAAGAATGTGCATAGGAAATCCAAGGGCCTCCTAGACAACATGGAAATCTCTTCTCCTTTTTGTCAGACACTACTGTTCTGAAAACAAAGTTTGATGATTTAAAAAAAAAAAAA